>NW_027016736.1:14627-30877 GCF_036934945.1 Oncorhynchus masou masou
CCAGAGATCAGGACTGTTGTACATACCTCTGTCCATCTACAGTACACAGAGACACCCCCCCAGAGATCAGGGCCATTGTACATACCTCTGTCCATCTACAGTACACAGAGACACCCCCCCAGAGATTAGGACTGTTGTACATACCTCTGTCCATCTACAGTACACAGAGACCCCCCAGAGATTAGGACTGTTGTACATACCTCTGTCCATCTACAGTACACAGAGACACCCCCCCCCAGAGATTAGGGCCATTGTACATACCTCTGTCCATCTACAGTACACAGAGACACCCCCCCCCCCCCCCAGAGATCAGTACTGTTGTACATACCTCTGTCCATCTACAGTACACAGAGACACCCCCCCAGAGATCAGGACTGTTGTACATACCTCTGTCCATCTACAGTACACAGAGACACCCCCCCCAGAGGTCAGGACTGTTGTACATACCTCTGTCCATCTACAGTACACAGAGACACACCCCCCCCCAGAGATTAGGACTGTTGTACATACCTCTGTCCATCTACAGTACACAGAGACACCCCCCCAGAGATTAGGACTGTTGTACATACCTCTGTCCATCTACAGTACACAGAGACCCCCCCCAGAGATTAGGACTGTTGTACATACCTCTGTCCATCTACAGTACACAGAGACACCCCCAGAGATCAGGACTGAACTTGGCCAGGTGTGGAATGTGACTGCCTACCTGTAACCAGGAAGTACAGACAGACCATTAGAACAGGTGCATGTTTCCAGCTCCAACACAGTGCAGTAATATCTAGAAATGCAGTTAGCCCCGCCCCCGCCCCCATTTTTTAAAACATTTTTTTTTTTAAATATCAGAACTTACAATGTCAGAGTCGGGAATAAAAACAGTGAAAAGTATCAGACCGTTTGGATTTTTCCACATTTTGTTACGTTACATCCTTATTCTACATCCTTATTCGATTAAATATTTTATTTTCCTCAGCAATCTAAACACGATACCCCACGATACCCCATAATGACTCGAAATTTCCATTGATCATCCTTGAGTTGTTTCCACAACTTGATTGTAGAACCCAATGGTCACTCAGACTGAGCTCTAGAGTTCTTATCTGGAGATGGGAGAACCTTCCAGAAGTACAACCATCTATGCAGCACTCCAGTCAGGCATTTGGTACGGTGGCCAGACAGAAGCGGCTCTTCAGTAAAAGGCACATGACAGCCGCTTGGAGTTTGCCAAAAGGCACATAAAGACTCTCAGACCATGAGAAACAAGATTCTTTGGTCTGATGAAACTAAGATTGAACTGTTTGGCCTGAATGCCAAGTGTCACGACTGGAGGAAACCTGGCACCAACTCTATGGTGAAGCATGGTGGTGGCAGCGTCTTGCTGTTGGGATGTTTCTCAACGGAAGGGACTGGGAGACTAGTCAGGACCGAGACAAAAGATTAACGGAGCAAAAAGTACGGATAGATCCTTGATGAGAACCTGCTCCAGAGTGCTCGGGATCTCAGACCGGGGTGAAGGTTCACCTTCCATCAGGACAACGACCCTAAGCACACAACCTAGACAACACAGGAGTGGCTTTGGGACAGGTCTGTGAATGTCCTTGAGTGGCCCCGCCAGAGCCCGGACTTGAATCCGATCGAACATCTCTGTAGAGACCTGAAAAGAAGCTGTGCAGATTGATGACTGGGGAAAAAATGATTTAATCAATTTTAGCATAAGGCTGTAACGTAAAAAAATTGGGAAAATGCCAAGGGGTCTGAATACTTTCCGAATGCACTGTAGATATATATACAGTATATATACATATACAGTATATATATATATATATGGTGTGTTTAGACAGTATGGACAGTATATGGATGGAAATGGTGTGTACAGCAGTGGTTATACAGTACCAGTCAAAAGTTTGAACACACCTACTCATTCAAGGGTTTTTACTATTTTCTACATTGTAGAATAATAGTGAAGACATCAAAACTATGAAATAGCACATATGGAATCATGTCGTAACCAAAAAAGTGTTAAACAAATCTAAATATATTTTAGACTTGAGATTCTTCAAAGTAGCCACCCTTTGCCTTGATGACAGCTTTGCACCCTCTGTGCATTCTCTCAAACAGCTTCATGGGGTAGTCACATGGAATGCATTTCACTCTTGGCTCCACTCTGCTCACATACTCTGCTGGAGATAGAAGCTGTTTTTCAGTCTCTCTGTCTCCGCCTTCTAGATGGAAGTGGGGTGAACTGGCCGTGGCTTGGGTGGCTGAGATCTTTGATGATCTTCTTGGCCTTCCTATCATGGGTGTTGTAGATGTCCTGAAGGGCAGGCAGTACGCCCCCAGTAATGCGTTGGACTGACTGCACCACCCTCTGGAGAGCCCTGCGGTTGAGGGCGGTGTAGTTGCTATATTGGGCGGTGATGCAGTCCAACAGAATGCTCTCGACGGTGCATCTATAGAAGTTCATGGTGTCTTAGGGGCCAAGACAAATTTATTCAGCCTCGTGTGGTTGAAGAGGCGCTTTTGCGCTGTCTTCACCACACTGTCGGTGTGGAGGGACCATTTCTGTTCCTAAGTGATGTGCAGGTCGAGGAACTTGGGGTGGCAGGGTAGCCTAGTGGTTAGAGCGTTGGACTAGTAACCGGAAGGTTGCAAGTTCAAATCTCCAAGCTGACAAAGTACAAATCTGTCGTTCTGCCCCTGAACAGGCAGTTAACCCACTGTTCCTGTCATTGAAAATAAGAATTTGTTCTTAACTGACTTGCCTAGTAAAATAAAGGTAAAAATAAATTTAAAAACGCTTTTAACCCTGGCCATTTAGTTCAGTTACCTTCGCCTTCTTGGGTACAAGAACAATGAAGGACAACAGACTGGGATAGTGAGAGATTGAATGCCCGTAAACACTCCAACCAGTCCAGCAGCCTTGCAAGGGTTAACACACTTGAACGACTTAATCACGTCGGCCAAGAAGATCGGGAGCACACGGTCCTCGTGAGCGACGGGAGCCCACGTCGGTGGCTCTGTGTTGCTTTCCTCGAAGCGGATGAAAAAGGTGTTCAGCTTGTCTGGCAGTGAGGAGTCAGTGTCCACGATGTTTCTTTTCCTTTATGAGTCGTGATTGTCTGGAGTCCCTGCCACATGCGTCTTGTGTCTGAGCCATTGAATTGCAACTCCACTTTGTCCCTGTACTGTTGTTTTGTCCCTTTGATTGCCTTTACGGAGGTCGTAGCTGGTCTGTTTGTACACGTCCATGTTTCTAGTCACCTTGCCGTGGTTAAATGATGTGGTTCACGCTTTCAGTTTTGCTAGAATGCTGCCATCTATTCACGGTTTTCTGGTTTGGACAAGTTGTAATCATCACAGTAGAAACAACATCCTCTATCCACTTCCTGATAAACCCAGTCACTGAGTCAGTGTATACTGATGCGACCAGGAACATTTCCCAGTCCGCGTGAACAAAACAGTCTTGAAGCATAGATTCCAATTGGTCAGACCAACGTTGGACAGTTCTTACCACAGGTGCTTCTAGTTTAAGTTTCTGCCTATAGGCGGGGAGGAGCAGCATGGAGGCGTAATCTAATTTGTTACATGTTAAACTACTGTACACGTTAAACAGATGCTACTGTACATGTTAAACAGATGCTACTGTACACGTTAAACAGATACTACTGTACACGTTAAACAGATGCTACTGTACACGTTAAATAGATACCACTGTACACGTTAAATAGATACTACTGTACACGTTAAATAGATACTACTGTACACGTTAAATAGATACTACTGTACACATTAAATAGATACCACTGTACACGTTAAATAGATACTACTGTACACATTAAATAGATACCACTGTACACGTTAAATAGATACTACTGTACACGTTAAATAGATACTACTATACAAGTTAAATAGATACTACTGTACACGTTAAATAGATACTACTGTACACATTAAATAGATACCACTGTACACGTTAAATAGATACTACTGTACACGTTAAATAGATACTACTATACAAGTTAAATAGATACTACTGTACATGTTAAACTACTGTACACGTTAAACAGATGCTACTGTACATGTTAAACAGATGCTACTGTACACGTTAAACAGATACTACTGTACACGTTAAACAGATGCTACTGTACACGTTAAATAGATACCACTGTACACGTTAAATAGATACTACTGAACACATTAAATAGATACTACTATACAAGTTAAATAGATACTACTGTACACGTTAAATAGATACTACTGTACACGTTAAATAGATACTACTGTACACGTTAAATAGATACTACTGTACACATTAAATAGATACCACTGTACACGTTAAATAGATACTACTGTACACGTTAAATAGATACTACTATACAAGTTAAATAGATACTACTGTACATGTTAAACTACTGTACACGTTAAACAGATGCTACTGTACATGTTAAACAGATGCTACTGTACACGTTAAACAGATACTACTGTACACGTTAAACAGATGCTACTGTACACATTAAATAGATACTACTGAACACATTAAATAGATACTACTATACAAGTTAAATAGATACTACTGTACACGTTAAATAGATACTACTGTACACGTTAAATAGATACTACTGTACACGTTAAATAGATACTACTGTACACGTTAAACAGATGCTACTGTACACGTTAAATAGATACTACTGTACATGTTAAACAGATGCTACTGTACACGTTAAACAGATACTACTGTACATGTTAAACAGATACTACTGTACATGTTAAACAGATACTACTGCACGTTAAACTACTGTACATGTTAAACAGATACTACTGTACATGTTAAACTACTGCACACATTAAACAGATACTACTGTACATGTTAAACAGATACTACTGTACATGTTAAACAGATACTACTGTACACGTTAAACAGATACTACTGTAAACGTTAAACAGATACTACTGTACATGTTAAACTACTGTACACATTAAACAGATGCTACTGTACATGTTAAACAGATGCTACTGTACACGTTAAACAGATACTACTGTACATGTTAAACAGACACTACTGTACATGTTAAACAGATGCTACTGTACACATTAAACAGCTACTACTGCACGTTAAACTACTGTACATGTTAAACAGATACTACTGTACATGTTAAACTACTGCACACATTAAACAGATACTACTGTACACGTTAAACAGATACTACTGTACATGTTAAATAGATACTACTGTACATGTTAAACTACTGTACACGGTAAACAGATACTACTGTAAACGTTAAAGTACTGTACACGGTAAACAGATACTACTGTACACGGTAAACAGATACTACTGTACACGTTAAATAGATACTACTGTACACGTTAAATAGATACTACTGTACATGTTAAACTACTGTACACGGTAAACAGATACTACTGTACACGTTAAAGTACTGTACACGGTAAACAGATACTACTGTACACGGTAAACAGATACTACTGTACATGTTAAATAGATACTACTGTACATGTTAAACTACTGTACACGTTAAATAGATACTACTGTACATGTTAAACTACTGTACACGGTAAACAGATACTACTGTACATGTTAAACTACTGTACACGGTAAACAGATATACTTACATGTCCGTCATGGTTTTTCTGGACGGTGTCGTAGATTTGATCTATCTTTGTTACAAAGGCATCAAACTCAGGGATGATGAACTTCTTTCTGAAGGCCTGAATCAGAAGCACTATGTTCCCACCAACACACCTGAGGATCGTTACAACCACAACATGTTATTAAAACTGAAATAAGGAAATGAATACCATTTGTCAGTGAACCGGAGCCCTAGAACATTAATTCTGAATTACACAGCGTTAGACTCAACTGTCTTTTCCCATTAAGGAGAGTGTTTCAACTATGGCAATGAATTGGAGTTAATAACTATGAAAGGATTCTCATTCAGAAGTATATTATTGTTGGTTCAGAAACCAGTGCTTCTCATAGTGTACATTTTAAAGGGTCTACTCCCAGCTAGCACATAACGTTCTGAGAACCATATGTTTATTAGAGCTTGGTGAGAGTGTGGTTATTTTGCATACAACCTTCCCACAACATTCTGGAAAATGTGCAGGATACACAGCTAGCACATAATGTTATGAGAAACATATGTTCCTTAGGTGGGAATTTCAGTACTTCAGCATAACGTTATGAGAAACATATGTTCCTTAGGTGGGAATTTCAGTACTTCAGCATAACGTTATGAGAAACATATGTTCCTTAGGTGGGAATTTCAGTACTTCAGCATAACGTTATGAGAAACATATGTTCCTTAGGTGGGAATTTCAGTACTTCAGCATAACGTTATGAGAAACATATGTTCCTTAGGTGGGAATTTCAGTACTTCAGCATAACGTTATGAGAAACATATGTTCCTTAGGTGGGAATTTCAGTACTTCAGCATAACGTTATGAGAAACATATGTTCCTTAGGTGGGAATTTCAGTACTTCAGCATAACGTTATGAGAAACATATGTTCCTTAGGTGAGAATTTCACTACTTCAGCATAACGTTTCCTACAGGTTTCCTCTTGGTTCTAGTACATTAATGTTCTCATAGCATTAAGAAAACATTCCATAAAAACCACACAAGGAAACATTAGTAACGTTCAAAGAACGTTCTAAGAATGTTATTTAAGAACATGCATTCTGTTCTCAGCGTCAACAAAACTCTTTTGAGGGAAGCATAGTAAAACGTTCTCAGAACCTCCCTGGTAACGTAAAAAAGTATGTTCCCAGACCAGACAAAATGTTCACTTCCATTCTCAGAACGTTTACAAAACTTTCAGTTTTACCGGAAACGTATGGTTTCGTTCCCAGAACTAGTCGGAAACCAAAAACGTACTTTCCCTCAACTTCCAAGGGGCCAAATGTGCTAGCTGAGTATTCTACACAGTAGGTTATTCATAAATAAAGTTTTGTGAAAAGTTAAAAGGCCTATCATATGTCTTTGTTGTGAGCAGAGAGATGGGTTGAGTTGTAGGACATAATAAGGCATTGATCAGCCTTTTAATTTAATTTTACTAGGCAAGTCAGTTAAGAACAAATTCTTATTTTCAATGACAGCCTAGGAACAGTGGGTTAACTGCCTGTTCAGGGGCAGAACGACAGAGTTGTACCTTGTCAGCTCGGGGATTCGAACTTGCAACTTTTCGGTTACTAGTCCAACGCTCTAACCACTAGGCTACCCTGCCGCCGATACATGGATACAAAATTAGCTGTGTGTGTCACAGACAATAACGTTCACATTCTCACATGGCTCAACTGAACCCTATTTTCCACAGCAATTCAAACCACTTTATCAGCACCAAGATTAGTAGGAAACAAAAACAACAACGGTAGAAGAAGTGGAATGACGGTCATTCAACTGCACCTCAGGAAGTGTCACTCAGTACTGCCTCAAAGGAATCATCGGGAAAGATTACAGTATCTTTTTAAAGAACCGAGAGCAGTTTCTTAAAGCGACAGTACACAAATATAATTATAATCAAATGAGTAAGTTAATAAGTGACCATGCACTAACTCCTGACTCCATAGTTATAAATCAGAGTCATGGTGTGGCATGGATAAAGACTAAACGTCTCTCATTTTGGCCGTGTGTATGTGTGTGCATGCGTGTGTATGTATGTGTGTGCATGTGTGTGTATGTGTGTGCATGCGTGTGTATGTGTGTGCATGCGTGTGTTTGTGTGTGCATGCGTGTGTTTGTGCATGCGTGTGTATGTGTGTGCATGCGTGTGTATGTGTGTGCATGCGTGTGTATGTGTGTGCATGCGTGTGTATGTGTGTGCATGCGTGTGTATGTGTGTGCATGCGTGTGTATGTGTGTGCATGCGTGTGTATGTGTGGCCCCAAGGTCCAAGCCAGCTGGCATCTATCAATCCGAGTCGTTGACTGCCCTGTAGCCCACAACAAGACTACCCACCCACTGCCCTCACACAAATACATGCAGACAATACGTAGGCGAGCGCACCGAGTGAGAGCACACATGCTGTTGTCTCTAGCTAACTCTTAAACATGACTTTGTCTTGAAGATTAAATGACAGAGAGAGAGAGAGAGGAGCTGTCTCTGTCTGTCTGTCTGTCTGTCTGTCTGTCTGTCTGTCTGTCTGTCTGTCTGTCTGTCTGTCTGTCTGTCTCTGTCTGTCTGTCTGTCTGTCTGTCTGTGTGTGTGTGTGTGTGTGTGTGTGTGTGTGTGTGTGTGTGTGAGTGACAGAGAGAAATGCAGTATAATGTAGGCCTACAACAGACCCTGGATTAATCATGTGGAATGCTGAAGGGGTCAGGATATTTATAGCCTGTCTCTACCATGGCACTTTGCAGTAAGAGGAGATGGAAATGTGATGACAGTGTGTCAGAGAGAGGGGAGTAGAGAGGGGTGGAGAGGGGTAGAGCGGGGTAGGGAGGTATAGAGGGGTAGAGAGAGGTGGAGAGGGGTAGAGAGGGGTGGAGAGGGGTAAAGGGGTGGAGAGGGGTAGAGAGGGGTGGAAAGGTGTAGAGAGGGGTAGAGAGAGGTGGAGAGGGGTGGAGAGGGGTAGAGAGAGATGGAGAGGGGTAGAGAGAGGTGGAGAGGTGTGGAGAGGGGTAGAGAGAGATGGAGAGGGGTAGAGAGGGGTAGAGAGAGGTGGAGAGGTGTGGAGAGAGGTGGAGAGGGGTAGAGAGAGGTGGAAAGGTATGGAGAGAGGTGGAAAGATGTGGAGAGGGGTAGAGAGGGGTGGAGAGGGGTAGAGAGAGGTGAAAAGGTGTGGAGAGAGGTGGAAAGATGTGGAGAGGGGTAGAGAGGGGTGGAGAGGGGTAGAGATGGGTAGAGAGGGGTAGAGAGAGGTAGAGAGGGGTGGATAGGGGTGGAGAGGGCTAGAGAGGGCTAGAGAGGGGTAGAGGGGTAGAGAGTACTGAAAAAAAACATCCTATAGTTTGTTTACCATCTTATTTTTAAATAGCTAAAGTGTTTTCAGCACTTTTATTTCCATGACTGATCATAGACAAACAGTGCATTCAGACCACTTTTCCCACATCTTGGTGCCTCTTGTCAAACTCAAGCGGGCTGTTACGTGCCTTTTACTGAGGAGTGGCTTCCGTCTGACCACTCTACCATAAAGGCCTGATTGGTGGAGTGCTGCAGAGATAGTTGTCCTTCTGGAAGGTTCTCCCATCTCCACAGAGGAACTCTGGAGCTCTGTCAGAGTGACCATCGGGTTCTGGGTCACCTCCCTGACCAAGGCACTTCTCCCCCCATTGCTCAGTTTGGCCGGGCGGCCAGCTCTAGGAAGAGTCTTGGTGGTTCCAAACATCTTCCATTTAAGAATGATGGATGGGACATTCAATGCTGCAGAAATATTGGAGTACCCTTCCCTAGATCTGTGCCTCGACACAATCCTGTCTCGGAGCTCTACGGACAATTCCTTCGTCCTCATGGCTTAGTTTTTGCTCTGACATGCACTGTCAACGGTTGGACCTTATACAGACAGGTGTGTGC
The DNA here is from genome assembly GCF_036934945.1 of Oncorhynchus masou masou. Classification (NCBI taxonomy): domain Eukaryota; kingdom Metazoa; phylum Chordata; class Actinopteri; order Salmoniformes; family Salmonidae; genus Oncorhynchus; species Oncorhynchus masou. The sequence continues at coordinate 24,148 of NW_027016736.1, forward strand.
CTTTCCAAATCATGTCCAATCAATTGAGTTCTTTTGTTGTTGAAGGAGAGTCGGACCAAAATGCAGCGTGTATGTTACTCATGTTTATTAGTGAAGACAAAACGAATGGACTAACACGAATAACTTAAATAAATACAAAAAAACAACAAACAGAACGAAACCTAATACAGCCTGACTGGTGCAACCTACACAGAGACAGGAACAATCACCCACGAAATGCAAAGCGAAAATCAGGCTACCTAAATACGGTTCCCAATCAGCGACAACGAGAAGCACCTGACTCTGATTGAGAACCGCCTCAGGCAGCCAACCTAATTAACACACACAAACACCCCTAATCAACTACCAACCCAAACACTACAAACCCCAATACGGAAATACAATACATAATAACCCCATGTCACACCCTGGTTTGACTAACTAATAAACTAAAACACACAATACTAAGACCAAGGCGTGACAGAACCCCCTAAGGTGCGGACTCCCGAACGCACCTCAAAACCATAGGGAGGGTCCGGGTGGGCGTCTGTCCATGGTGGCGGTTCCGGCTCCGGACGTGGACCCCACTTCATAAATGTCAATGTTCCTCCCCTTCGCGTCCATGGATAATCCACCCTAACCGCCAACCATGGCCGAATAGTCCTCACCCAGAACCCTACATAACAAAGGAGCAGCTCGTGACAGAGGGGCAGCTCGGGACTGAGGCAGCTCGGGACTGAGGGACAGCTCGGGACTGAGGAACTTCTCGGGACTGAGGGGCAGCTCAGCACTGAGAGGCAGCCCAGCACTGAGAGGCAGCCCAGTACTGAGAAAAAGCCCAGTACTGAGATGAAGCCCAGCCAGGAAGTTGAATCCGGCAGATCCTGGCTGACTGGCGGATCCTGGCTGACTGGCAGATCCTGGCCGACTGACAGATCCTGGCTGACTGGCGAATCCTGGCCGACTGGCGGATCCTGGCTGACTAGCAGATCTGGCAGATCCTGGCTGACTGGCGGATCCTGGCTGACTAGCAGATCTGGAAGAGTCTGGTTGACTGGCAGATCTGGAAGAATCTGGTTGACTGGCAGATCTGGAAGAGTCTGGTTGACTGGCAGATCTGGAAGAGTCTGGTTGACTGGCAGATCTGGAAGAGTCTGGTTGACTGGCAGATCTGGAAGAGTCTGGTTGACTGGCAGATCTGGAAGAGTCTGGTTGACTGGCAGATCTGGAAGAGTCTGGTTGACTGGCAGATCTGGAAGAGTCTGGCTGACTGGAAGGGTCTGGCTGACTGGCAGATCTGGAAGAGTCTGGCTGACTGGCAGATCTGGCTGCTTCATGCTGACTGACGGCTCTGGCTGCTCCATGCAGATTGACAGCTCTGGCGGCTTCTTGCAGATTGGCAGCTCCATGCAGACTGGCAACTCCATGCAGACTAGCAGCTCAGGCTGCTGTATACAGACAGGAGGCTCCGGCAGCGCTGTAGAGGAGGAAGGCTCTAGAACCGCTGAACAGACGGGAGACTCCGACAGCGCAGGAGAGGGAGAAAGCGCTGGCTGCGCTGAACAGGCGAGCGCACTGTAGGCCTGATGCGTGGTGCTGGCACTGGTGGTATTTGGCCGAGGACACGCACAGGAAGCCTAGTGCGGGGGCTGCTACTGGAGGGCTGGGGTGTGGAGGTGGTTCTGGATAGACCGGACCGTGCAGGCGCACTGGAGCTCTTGAGCACCGAGCCTGCCCAACCTTACCTGGTTGAATACTCTCGGTTGCCCTGCCAGTGCTGTGAGGAGAAATAGCCCGCACTGGGCTATGTAGGCTAACCGGAGAAACAGAGCGCAAGGCTGGTGCCATGAAAACCGGCCCAAGGAGACGCACTGGAGAACGGATGCGTAGAGCCGGCTTCATAGCATTTGGCTCGACGCTCAATCTAGCCCGGCCGATAAGCGGAGCTGAAATATACCGCACCGGGCTATGCACCCGCACTGGGGACACCGTGCGCACCACTGCATAACACGATGCCTGCCTGGTCTCTCTAGCCCTCCGGTAAGCACAGGGAGATTGCGCAGGTCTCCTACCTGACGCAGCCATACTCCCTGATAGCCCCCCCCAAAAAACAATTTGGGGGCTGCTTTTCGGGCTTCCTTGCCAACCGTGTTCCCTCGTATCGTCGGCTCCTATCTCCGGCTGCCTCTGCTCTCCTTAGTGCCTCCACCTGTTGCCATGGGAGGCGATTTCTTCCGGCCAATATCTCCTCCCAAGTGTAGCAACCTTTACCATCCAGCACGTCTTCCCATGTCCATTCTTCGAATAATTCCTCCTCCCTTTGCTGCTCCAGCTGTCGCTGCCTGTTAACACGCTGCTCCTGTTTACGCTGCTCCTGCCTGTTGACACGCTGCTCGGTCCGAGAGTGGTGGGTGATTCTGTAACGGCGTTCTTTTGTTGTTGAAGGAGAGTCGGACCGAAATGCAGCGTGTATGTTACTCATGTTTATTAGTGAAGACAAAACGAACGGACTAACACGAATAACTTAAATAAATACAAAAAAACAACAAACAGAACGAAACCTAATACAGCCTGACTGGTGCAACCTACACAGAGACAGGAACAATCACCCACGAAATGCAAAGCGAAAATCAGGCTACCTAAATACGGTTCCCAATCAGCGACAACGAGAAGCACCTGACTCTGATTGAGAACCGCCTCAGGCAGCCAACCTAATTAACACACACAAACACCCCTAATCAACTACCAACCCAAACACTACAAACCCCAATACGGAAATACAATACATAATAACCCCATGTCACACCCTGGTCTGACTAACTAATAAACTAAAACACACAATACTAAGACCAAGGCGTGACAGTAACGTAACAAAATGTGGAAAAAGTCAAGGGTCTGAATACTTTACGCACCAAGAGCAGTGAGCAATATGTTTAGGAAAATCAAATCGAAATAAAATTACAGTATAAAATCGTTATTATAATTTTCTTTTGGATTTTCTCATTTTGTTTGTGAATTTCCTTACATTTTTAATTCTGCTTTGTTGGGAAAGGGCTTGTAAGTAAGAATTTCACAGTAAAGTCTACACATGTTGTACTTGGCAAGAGTGACAAATACAATTTGATTTCGAATCACAAGAATTTAAGGAATACTTCAGGATTTTGGCAAAGAGGACCTTTATCTACTTCCTCAGTCAGATTAACTCATGTATATCATGTTTATGTCTCTGTGTCAAATATGAAGGAAGGTAGATGAATTTTCGCGAGCCAATGCAATGGGCATTTGCTAGCATAGCAGATACCATAGACTTCCCGTCATTATGCTAACTCTAGTTAGCAATTGCGCTAGCGCTAGTTAGCAACATCCTTCAACCTCACGCAGAGACATAAAAACGGTATCCATGAGATCATCAGACTCTGGCGAAGCAGATAAAGGGCCTCATTATTTAACTAACAACGGTTAAATTAAATAAAAACATATTTTTTAAAGCCTAAATCTCAAGTATCATGATAATATCTTATTGTGAGGTCGCTGGCAATTCCCAGCCTTAGTAGAAAGGGTTAGAGAGGGGTTTTGAGATGTGGAGAGAGGAAGAGAAGGAGTGGCTCTAGAAGCAGGTCCCAAATCGCTCCCTAGCCCCTCCCCTTTGCCCCAAACCTTTTGATTTTGCAAACCTGTAGATGTAAGCAATATGGAAGCGTCAACAATGCTACGCAATACACCTTGGGTTAAGGGGTAGGGGGTATGGAGAGATTTGGGAGTGGCTAGATCCACCTAGCCGACAAGACAGACGACTCACTTGTGGAAGAGTTCCCGGTCCATCATGACGTCATGAAAGGATTCAGTAACGGAGCGTTGCAGCTTGTCCATGCAGTCCTTCAGCCGAGGGTCTGACGCATTAAGACCAGTTTTCTTCAGGGCCTGATCAAATCAAAATCAAACTTTATTTAAAACGCATTTAAAATCGCAAGACACTTTTTACAGTAAAATCAATTCAATTCCATGATAAATAACATAGATAGGGTTCGATTAGGGAGAAAGGCATTATGGGATATTATGGCATTGGCAAAAACAAAAAAAATGTACTGGAAATAAAATAGCCACACCAAGTTATTAATACTGTTATGAGAGACACTTGGATGTGAACTAATGTCACAGGAACTAACTTTAACTCATCTTGTAACCGACTGACAGAGATGAGCCTCTAAGTAGTAACTATCTAGTCTCTGTAGTAACTATATAGGGTAATATAGTCTCTGTAGTAACTATCTAGTCTCTGTAGTAACTATCTAGTCTCGGTAGTAACTATCTAGTCTCTGTAGTAACTATCTAGTCTCTGTAGTAACTATCTAGTCTCTGTAGTAACTATGTAGGGTAATCTAGTCTCTGTAGTAACTATGTAGGGTAATCTAGTCTCTGTAGTAACTATCTAGTCTCTGTAGTAACTATATAGTCTCTGTAGTAACTATGTAGGGTAATCTAGTCTCTGTAGTAACTATACAGGGTAATCTAGTATCTGTAGTAACTATCTAGTCTCTGTAGTAACTATCTAGTCTCTGTAGTAACTATATAGTCTCTGTAGTAACTATGTAGGGTAATCTAGTCTCTGTAGTAACTATCTAGTCTCTGTAGTAACTATATAGGCTAATATAGTCTCTGTAGTAACTATCTAGTTTCTGTTGTAACTATCTAGTCTCTGTAGTAACGATATAGGGTAATATAGTCTCTGTAGTAACTATCTAGTCTCTGTAGTAACTATCTAGTCTCTGTAGTAACTATGTAGTTTCTGTAGTAACTATCTAGTCTCTGTAGTAACTATGTAGGGTAATCTAGTATCTGTAGTAACTATCTAGTCTCTTGAGTAACTATCTAGTCTCTGTAGTAACTATCTAGTCTCTGTAGTAACTATGTAGGGTAATCTAGTCTCTGTAGTAACTATCTAGTCTCTGTAGTAACTATCTAGTCTCTGTAGTAACTATGTAGGGTAATATAGTATCTGTAGTAACTATCTAGTCTCTTGAGTAACTATCTAGTCTCTGTAGTAACTATGTAGGGTAATATAGTATCTGTAGTAACTATCTAGTCTCTGGAGTAACTATCTAGTCTCTGTAGTAACTATGTAGGGTAATATAGTCTCTGTAGTAACTATATAGTCTCTGTAGTAACTATATAGGGTAATATAGTATCTGTAGTAACTATCTAGTCTCTGTAGTAGCTATATAGGGTAATATAGTATCTGTAGTAACTATATAGTCTCTGTAGTAGCTATATAGGGTAATATAGTTCTGCAGTAACTATATAGTCTCTGTAGTAACTATGTAGTCTCTGTAGTAACTATCTAGTCTCTGTAGTAACTATCTAGTCTCTGTAGTAACTATGTAGGGTAATATAGTCTCTGTAGTAACTATATAGTCTCTGTAGTAACTATATAGGGTAATATAGTATCTGTAGTAACTATCTAGTCTCTGTAGTAGCTATATAGGGTAATATAGTATCTGTAGTAACTATATAGTCTCTGTAGTAGCTATATAGGGTAATATAGTTCTGCAGTAACTATATAGTCTCTGTAGTAACTATGTAGTCTCTGTAGTAACTATCTAGTCTCTGTAGTAACTATCTAGTCTCTGTAGTAACTATGTAGGGTAATATAGTCTCTGTAGTAACTATACAGGGTAATATAGTCTATGTAGTAACTATATAGTCTCTGTAGTAACTATCTAGTCTCTGTAGTAACTATACAGGGTAATCTAGTCTCTGTAGTAACTATATAGTCTCTGTAGTAACTATATAGTCTCTGTAGTAACTATACAGGGTAATATAGTCTCTGTTGTAACTATACAGGGTAATATAGTCTCTGTAGTAACTATACAGGGTAATATAGTCTCTGTAGTAACTATACAGGGTAATCTAGTCTCTGTAGTAACTAGACAGGGTAATATAGTCTATGTAGTAACTATATAGTCTCTGTAGTAACTATACAAGGTAATATAGTCTCTGTAGTAACTATACAGGGTAATCTAGTCTCTGTAGTAACTATACAGGGTAATCTAGTCTCTGTAGTAACTATATAGTCTCTGTAGTAACTATACAGGGTAATATAGTCTCTGTAGTAACTATACAGGGTAATATAGTCTCTGTAGTAACTATATAGTCTCTGTAGTAACTATACAGGGTAATATAGTCTCTGTAGTAACTATACAGGGTAATCTAGTCTCTGTAGTAACTATACAGGGTAATATAGTCTCTGTAGTAACTATATAGTCTCTGTAGTAACTATACAGGGTAATATAGTCTCTGTAGTAACTATACAGGGTAATATAGTCTCTGTAGTAACTATACAGGGTAATATAGTCTATGTAGTAACTATACAGGGTAATCTAGTCTCTGTAGTAACTATATAGTCTCTGTAGTAACTATATAGTCTCTGTATTAACTATACAGGGTAATCTAGTCTCTGTAGTAACTATATAGTCTCTGTAGTAACTATATAGTCTCTGTAGTAACTATATAGTCTCTGTAGTAACTATACAGGGTAATTTAGTCTCTGTAGTAACTATATAGTCTCTGTAGTAACTATATAGTCTCTGTAGTAACTATATAGAGTAATCTCTGTTGTAACTCTATAGAGTAATCTAGTCTATGTAGTAACTATACAGGGTAATCTAGTCTATGTAGTAACTATATCGTCTCTGTAGTAACTATACAGGGTAATCTAGTCTCTGTAGTAACAATATAGTCTCTGTAGTAACTA
>NW_027016737.1:0-10637 GCF_036934945.1 Oncorhynchus masou masou
CCTCAGCATGGAGTTAGAAAAGACTAATCTGTTTAACTCACCCCCTCTCCCCCCCCCTTCCTCTTGCTTGTTGGGTTGTCGGGAGTCCTCTTCCTCCATCATCATTATCATCTAGAGGGAGAGAAATACAGATTAGAGCCGGGATAGCGTCCCACATCTTCTGGGTTTGATCCTTTCCTTCCAATCAGCGACTGCTCTAGACTTGAGACACTAACCTGGGTTACCATGACACTAACCTGGGTACCAGTCTGTTTGAGTTACCATGACACTCCTGGCCACTTCTTGTCATACTATTTGGAATGACACAGAGTACAAGGAGTGTGATGTTAGCAAACCAGGTTCTGGATTTCAGGCTAACGAGACACCAGGAACGGGCCATCATGTGAACACTCTCACACTCTTAACATCCTCTCACTCACGTTCTTCTTCTCCTCATTTAACATTTACATTTAAAAGTCATTTAGCAGACGCTCTTATCCAGAGCGACTTACAAATTGGTGAATTCACCTTCTGACATCCAGTGGAACAGCCACTTTACAATAGTGCATCTAAATCATTTAAGGGGGTGAGAAGGATTACATTTACATTTACATTTAAGTCAGTTAGCAGACGCTCTTATCCAGAGCGACTTACAAATTGGTGAATTCACCTTCTGACATCAGTGGAACAGCCACTTTACAATAGTGCATCTAAATAATTTAAGGGGGGGGGGGGGGGTTGAGAAGGATTGCTTTATCCTATCCTAGGTATTCCTGGATTACTTATCCTATCCTAGGTATTCCTTGAAGAGGTGGGGTTTCAGGTGTCTCCGGAAGGTGGTGATTGACTCCGCTGTCCTGGCGTCGTGAGGGAGTTTGTTCCACCATTGGGGGGCCAGAGCAGCGAACAGTTTTGACTGGGCTGATCCAGTCTTGCCTCCCTGTTGGCCGTTAACACACCAACGCGCAGTGTCTCAATAACCGGGGTCACTGTGGTTGGGCTGAGCTGGAAACAGAACAGACAGAACAACAGCAGGAAAAAAACATTGAAATCGATGTAAAAAATACACTGCTATTTCTCAATTTCTCAATTTTAGATGCAATAAAATAAAATACATAGCTTTCGACGCATAATATAGATAATGGAAATTGAGCTACACTTTCTCTGCATGAAGGTGCTTATCGAGTAGTTCTTGACTCATATGGGTTGAATGGATGGTGTGGAGAGAAAGTGTGAGAGCACAGAGGGAGCTGGGTACCTACAAAAGGGCAGCAGTTGACTGACTGTGGTGTTCTGTTGACTGACTGTGGTGTTCTGTTGACTGATGACTGACTGTGGTGTTCTGTTGACTGACTGTGGTGTTCTGTTGACTGACTGTGGGGTTCTGTTGACTGACTGTGGGGTTCTGTTGACTGACTGTGGGGTTCTGTTGACTGACTGTGGTGTTCTGTTGACTGACTGTGGTGTTCTGTTGACTGACTGTGGTGTTCTATTGACTGACTGTGGGGTTCTGTTGACTGACTGTGGTGTTCTGTTGACTGATGACTGACTGTGGTGTTCTGTTGACTGACTGTGGTGTTCTGTTGACTGACTGTGGGGTTCTGTTGACTGACTGTGGGGTTCTGTTGACTGACTGTGGTGTTCTGTTGACTGACTGTGGTGTTCTGTTGACTGACTGTGGTGTTCTGTTGACTGACTGTGGGGTTCTGTTGACTGACTGTGGTGTTCTGTTGACTGACTGTGGTGTTCTGTTGACTGACTGTGGTGTTCTGTTGACTGACTGTGGTGTTCTGTTGACTGACTGTGGTGTTCTGTTGACTGACTGTGGTGTTCTGTTGACTGCTCTATAGAGGAGAGCTGTAGCCCCGCCGGAAAAAAGAATAAGGAAGAGGAGGAGGAGGAGGAGAGACAGATGGAGGAAGAGGAGGACAAGGAAAAGGTGGGGGAGGACAACAAGGAAGAGGAGAAGGAGGACAAAGAAGAGGAGGTGGGGGAGGACAACAAGGAAGAGGAGAAGGAGGACAAGGAAGAGGAGGTGGAGGAGGAGGAGAGAGACAGAGGAGTACAAGGCAGAGGAGGAGGAGAGACAGAAGGAGGAGGAGGAGGAGGAGAGACAGAAGGAGGGGGAGAACAAGGAAGAGGAGGAGAAGGAGAGACAGAAGGAGGAGGAGAAGAACATGGAAGAGGAGGAGGAGGAGAGACAGAAGGAGGAGGAGGACAAGGGAGAGGAGGAGGATGAGAGATAGGAGGAGGAGGACAAGGAGGAGGAGGAGGAGGACAAGGAAGAGGAGGAGGAGGACAAGGAAGAGGGGGTGGAGGAGGAGGAGAACAAGGAAGAGGAGGAGGAGAGACAGAAGGAGGAGGAGGAGAAACAGAAGGAGGAGAAGAACACGGAAGAGGAGGTGGAGGAGGAGAACAAGGCAGAGGAGGAGAGACAGAAGGAGGAGGAGAAGAACATAGAAGAGGAGGTGGAGGAGGAGAACAAGGCAGAGGAGGAGAGACAGAAGGAGGAGGAGGACAAGGAAGAGGAGGAGGATGAGAGAGAAGGAGGAGGAGAAGAACATGGAAGAGAAGGAGGAGAGACAGAAGGAGGAGGAGGAGGACAAGGAAGAGGAGGTGGAGGAGGAGAACAAGGAAGAGGAGAGATGGAAGGAGGAGGAGAACAAGGAAGAGGAGGAGGAGGAGGAGAGACAGAAGGAGGAGGAGGAGGAGGACAAGGAAGAGGAGGTGGAGGATGAGAACAAGGAAGAGGAGAGACGGAAGGAGGAGGAGGAGGAGAACAAGGAAGAGGAGGAGGAGGAGGAGGAGAGACAGAAGGAGGAGGAGGACAAGGACAAGAAGATGGAGGAGAACAAGGAAGAGGAGGTGGAGGAGGAGAACATGGAAGAAGAGGAGGAGAGACAGAAGGAGGAGAACAAGGAAGAGGAGGTGGAGGAGGAGAACAACTATTTGATTAGCAAAACACATGACTGAATTATGAGGCATGATTGAATTGATCCTTAGTTGTGCACTATATAGGGGATAGTGTTTCATCTGGAACACAGATCCTCTGACCGTAATCTCCTCCTATTTGGCTAAATTCTCAGGGGCTGGAGGGTTTTTATGGATAGCCACAGAGTCCTTATCGTCCAATCTGAACCATAGGACAGAGCAATACATGTAAAAAAGACGAAATATATTCTGAAATATATTGTTCATTAGGACACTAAGTAAGTGACAACTATGGGATAAATTAAAATCTCTCTGGATTTAAAAATAAATCTGTTGAAGAATCTCTTACATGTCACAAGTAGCTATAGACCTGACAAGGTAAACATCTGCCATTCTGCCCCTGAGCAAGGCAGTTAACCCACTGTTCCCCTGAGCAAGGCAGTTAACCCACTGTTCCCCTGAGCAAGGCAGTTAACCCACTGTTCCCCTGAGCAAGGCAGTTAACCCACTGTTCCCCTGAGCAAGGCAGTTAACCCACTGTTCCCCTGAGCAAGGCAGTTAAACCACTGTTTCCCTGAGCAAGGCAGTTAACCCACTGTTCCCCTGAGCAAGGCAGTTAACCCACTGTTCCCCTGAGCAAGGCAGTTAACCCACTGTTCCCCTGAGCAAGGCAGTTAACCCACTGTTTCCCTGAGCAAGCCAGTTAACCCACTGTTCCACTGAACAAGGCAGTTAACATACTGTTCCCCTGAGCAAGGCAGTTAACCCACTGTTCCCCTGAGCAAGGCAGTTAACCCACTGTTCCCCTGAGCAAGGCAGTTAACCCACTGTTCCCCTGAGCAAGGCAGTTAACCCACTGTTCCCCTGAACAAGGCAGTTAACCCACTGTTCCCCTGAGCAAGGCGGTTAACCCACTGTTCCCCTGAACAAGGCAGTTAACCCATTGTTCCCCTGAGCAAGGCAGTTAACCCACTGTTCCCTGAGCAAGGCAGTTAACCACTGTTCCCTGAGCAAGGTAGTTAACCCACTGTTCCTCTGAGCAAGCCAGTTAACCCACTGTTCCCCTGAACAAGGCAGTTAACATACTGTTCCCTGAGCAAGGCAGTTAACCCACTGTTCCCCTGAGCAAGGCAGTTAACCCACTGTTCCCCTGAGCAAGGCAGTTAACCCACTGTTCCCCTGAACAAGGCAGTTAACCCACTGTTCCCCTGAGCAAGGCAGTTAACCCACTGTTCCCCTGAGCAAGGCAGTTAACCCACTGTTCCCTTGAGCAAGGCAGTTAACCCACTGTTCCCCTGAGCAAGGCAGTTAACCCACTGTTTCCCTGAGCCAGGCAGTTAACCCACTGTTCCCCTGAGCAAGGCAGTTAACCCACTGTTCCCCTGAGCAAGGCAGTTAACCCACTGTTCCCCTGAGCAAGGCAGTTAACCCACTGTTCCCCTGAGCAAGGCAGTTAACCCACTGTTCCCCTGTGCAAGGCAGTTAACCCACTGTTGCCCTGAGCAAGTCAGTTAACCCACTGTTCCCCTGAGCAAGGCAGTTAAGCCACTGTTCCCCTGAGCAAGGCAGTTAACCCACTGTTCCCCTGAGCAAGGCAGTTAACCCACTGTTCCCCTGAGCAAGGCAGTTAACCCACTGTTCCCCTGAGCAAGGCAGTTAACCCACTGTTCCCCTGAACAAGGCAGTTAACCCACTGTTCCCCTGAGCAAGGCAGTTAAGCCACTGTTCCCCTGAGCAAGGCAGTTAACCCACTGTTCCCCTGAGCAAGGCAGTTAACCCACTGTTCCCCTGAGCAAGGCAGTTAACCCACTGTTTCCCGGGCAGCCCACCAAAATTCCTTGATGTCAATTATGGCAGCCCCCTTCACCTCTCTGATTCAGAAGGATTGGGTTAAATGCAGAAGACACATTCAGTTGAATACATTCAGTTGGACAACTGACTAGGTATCCCTTTCCATTGTGCTGTATGGTAGCCAGGTCTTGGTGTCTATGGAAGGGCAGAGGGCTGTATTGTAGTCAGGTCTTGGTGTCTATGGAAAGGCAGAGGGCTGTATAGTAGTCAGGTCTTGTTGTCTATGGAAGGGCAGAGGGAGCAGTAGGGTGCTGTAGAGACAAAGAAGGAGGCTGCTAAACTGTTGCTGCTTCTCTTGTTGTGAATACATCAAATACATGCAACTGCTCGGCATCCCGCCTGGTATGGCAACTGCTCTGGCTCCCGCCTGGTATGGCAACTGCTCGGCATCCCGCCTGGTATGGCAACTGCTCTGGCTCCCGCCTGGTATGGCAACTGCTCGGCATCCCGCCTGGTATGGCAACTGCTCGGCATCCCGCCTGGTATGGCAACTGCTCTGGCTCCCGCCTGGTATGGCAACTGCTCGGCATCCCGCCTGGTATGGCAACTGCTCGGCATCCCGCCTGGTATGGCAACTGCTCTGGCTCCCGCCTGGTATGGCAACTGCTCGGCATCCCGCCTGGTATGGCAACTGCTCGGCATCCCGCCTGGTATGGCAACTGCTCTGGCTCCCGCCTGGTATGGCAACTGCTCGGCATCCCGCCTGGTATGCAATTGCTCGGCATCCCGCCTGGTATGGTAACTGCTCGGCATCTGACTGCAAGGCACTACAGAGGGTACGGCCCAGTACCTAGGGAGTGCTTAGGCAAGAGGCCCATGGGCATACATATACCCGTAGTATATTCACTGTCTAGGCACACTAGGTAAGACCTGGGCGGACCACCCCCTCTATTTTGGTTAGGGCAACAGGTGGTGCTAGTTAGGTAAGTATTGGTTAGGCAGGTAAGATAGAGAGGGGGGCTTTGAGATTGACTTTCTTTGCTTTTGGTTCTGTCCAGCCCCTTTTCCCATATTACCGTGTGATGGAATAAAGTCCTTGTAAACGGTACCCTCTCTCTGCCTTTGTCATCCTACTCACACCTACAGTCCCATACCTCTTTCACTCACGGGGAGTTGAGTTGTAGCAGGGTGTTGCGTTCCCTCTTCACAGAGGCGTGCGTAACAATCACTGGGGCCAAGTTCCCTGCCATCCAGGACCTATATAATAGGCGGTGTCAGAGGAAAGCAAATAAAATCACCATTCCTCTTTCTTTACAGTCTTATAGACTGTTTTCACTGCTACCGCACGGCAAGCTGTACCTGAACGCCACGTCTAGGACCAAAAGGCTCCTCAACAGCTTCTACCCCCAAGCTATAAGACTGCTGAACAATTAATCAAATGGCCACCCGGACTATTTACATTGACCCCCCACTCCCTTTAGTACACTGCTGGCTCAGTAACGGTCCCCCTGTATATACTCTCGTTATTGTCATTGTGTCACTTTTTATAATCATTTTTTACTTTAGTTTATTTGGTAAAAAAATTTTTTAACTCTTCTTGAATTGTACTGTTGGTTAATGAGGGCTTGTAAGTAAGCATTTCACAGTAAGGCATTTTACAGTAAGGCATTTTACAGTAAGGCATTTTACAGTAAGGCATTTCACAGTAAGGCATTTCACAGTAAGGCATTAGACAAATAAAGGTTTATTTGATCAGGTACAGTATTTTCCAAAAACATGTACAAATGTGCCACAAAAACGAACAAACAACTACAGTAATGCATTTATATTTATTCACCATGTTAACATGTCATTTCTTAGTACATATAGCTATCTGGTCATTTTCTGTGACACAAACTAAAGCAAAGTGGCTATATAGATGCCTTCGGAATGTATTCAGACGCCTTGACTTTTTCAACATTTTCCAACCTTGTTCTAAAATTGATTCAATTGTTTTTCCCTCCTTAATCTACACACAATTCCCCATAAGGACGAAGCAAAAACGGGTTATACATTTTTGTAAATTTATTACAAATTAACTGAAATATTACATAAGTATTCAGACCCTTTACCTAGTACTTTATTGAAGCACCTTTGCCAGCGATTACAGAATTGAGTCTTCTTGGGTATGACGCTAAAAGCTTGGCACACCTGCATTTGAGGAGTTTCTCTCATTCTTCCCTGCAGATCCTCTCAAGATTTGTCAGGTTGGATGGGGAGCGTCGCTGCACAGCTATTTTCAGTTCTCTCCAGAGACGTGAGATCGGGTTCAAGTCCGGGATCTTGCTGGGCCACTCAAGGACATTCAGAGACTTATCCAGAAGCAACTCATGCATTGTCTTGGCTGTGTGCTTACAGCCGTTGTTCAGTTGGAAGGTGAACCTTCGCCCCAGTCTGAGGTCCTTAACGCTCTGAAGCAGGTTTTCATCAAGGATCTCTCTATACTTTGCTCCAATCATCTTTGCCTCGATCCTGACTTGTCTCCCAGTCCCTGCGGCTGATTAACATCCCCACAGCATGATGCTGCCACCACCATGCTTCACCATAGGGATGGTGCCAGGTTTCCTCCAGGCGTGACGCTTGGTATTCAGGACAAAGTGTTCATTCTTGGTTCCATCAGAGAAACTTGTTTCTCATGGTCTCAGAGTCTTTAGGTGCCTTTTGGCAAACTCCAAGTGGGCTGTCATGTGCCTTTTACTGAGGAGTGGCTTCCGTCTGGCCACTCTACCATAAAGGCCTGATTGGTGGAGTGCTGCAGAGATGGTTGTCCTTCTGGAAGGTTCTCCCTTCTCCACAGAGGAACTCTAAAGCTCTGTCAGAGTGACCATCGGGTTCTTGGTCACTTACCTGACCAAGGCCCTTCTCCCTCCATTTCTCAGTTTGGCTGGATGGCCAGCTCTAGTAAGAGTCTTGGTGGTTCCAATCTTCTTCCATTTAAGAATGATGGAGGCCACTGTGTTCTTGGGGAACTTCAATGTTGCAGACATTTTTTGGTACCCTTCCCCAGATCTGTGCAACGACACGATCTGGTCTCGGAGCACTACAGACATTTCCTTCGACCTCATGGCTTGAATTTTCCTCTGACACACACAGTCAAATGTAGGACCTTATATAGATAGGTGTGTGTCTTCCCAATTCATGTCCAATCAATTGAATTTACCACAGGTGGACTCCAAGTTGTAGAAACATCTCAAGGATGAACAATGGAAACAGGATGCACCGGAGCTCAATTTACATTTACATTACATTTAAGTCATTTAGCAGACGCTCTTATCCAGAGCGACTTACAAATTGGTGAATTCACCTTCTGACATCAGTGGAACAGCCACTTTACAATAGTGCATCTAAATCATCTAAGGGGGGGGTGAGAAGGATTACTTTATCCTATCCTAGGTATTCCTTGAAGAGGTGGGGTTTCAGGTGTCTCCGGAAGGTGGTGATTGACTCCGCTGTCCTGGCGTCGTGAGGGAGTTTGTTCCACCATTGGGGGGCCAGAGCAGCGAACAGTTTTGACTGGGCTGAGCGGGAACTGTACTTCCTCAGTGGTAGGGAGGCGAGCAGGCCAGAGGTGGATGAACGCAGTGCCCTTGTTTGGGTGTAGGGCCTGATCAGAGCCTGGAGGTACTGCGGTGCCGTTCCCCTCACAGCTCCGTAGGCAAGCACCATGGTCTTGTAGCGGATGCGAGCTTCAACTGGAAGCCAGTGGAGAGAGCGGAGGAGCGGGGTGACGTGAGAGAACTTGGGAAGGTTGAACACCAGACGGGCTGCGCGGCTTGGATGAGTTGTAGGGGCTTAATGGCACAGGCAGGGAGCCTGGCCAACAGCGAGCGCAGAATCCAGACGGAGATGAGACAAGTGCCTGGATTAGGACCTGCGCTGCCTCCTGTGTGAGGCAGGGTCGTACTTCATGATGTTGTAGAGCATGAACCTACAGGAACGGGCCACCGCCTGATGTTAGTTGAGAAATCCAGGGTGTTGTCCAGGATCACGGCAAGGTTCTTAGCGCCTGGGGAGGAGGACATAATGGAGTTGTCAACCGTGATGGCGAGATCATGGAACGGCAGTCCTTCCCCGGGAGGAAGAGCAGCTCCGTCTTGCCGAGGTTCAGCTTGAGGTGGTGATCCGTCATCCACACTGATATGTCTGCCAGACATGCAGAGATGCGATTCGAATTTAGAGTCTCATTGCAAATTCTTATCTAATTAATTAAGGTATTTCTGTTTTTTCTTTTTAATACATTTGCAAAAATGTCTAAAAATGGATTTTCCTTTGTCATTATTGGGTATTGTGTGAAGATTGTAGTTTTTGTAAAAAAAAAAATCAATTTTAAATAAGACTGTAATGTAACAAAATGTAGAAAAAGTCAAGGTCTGACTTTTTCCCAAGGCACTGTACACCTATGCTCATAATACTAATTGTAGTTTTATGGTCACTCAAGTCTACCATGCTTGGCCATCAACAGTCAATTAGAAAAAAGTGGACAAATAGAACTGGTCTTAATCAAGACTAATGACAAACACTATATTCAATTCATCTTGTAAAACATTTTATTATACAATTTCTTCTTTCATGTTATATTGTTCATAAAGGCATCCTAAATTCTCAACTTATTTTTGACAAATGCACCGTGCCTCAAAGTTCCTCACCAGCCAAGAGTTCTCAACCAGTCAGAGTGGTCCACGCCCAAGCCAAGCTCAGTTCTACACAGCCATGGGCAGCTTGGTGGGCGTTGTACTTCAGTTCCAGTTGAATCTCCCGGCCTGTTTCTGGTCTTTACATAGTCAACTTCACAAATAGCTTTATTCTCTACAAGGGCACTACTTTGACCAAAGCTCTATGGACCCTGGTCGAGTAGTGCACTACTTTAACCAAAGCCCTATGGTTTGGTAAAAGTAGTAGCAAACAATAGTAGATTACCATTTGGGATACAGCTGTAGTCACTTCTGTGCAAATGTGGTTCACCAGGTTGAGACAGAGTAATGCCACAGCCCTGTCTCTGGTGGTGGGCTGTGTGTGTGTGTGTGTGTGTCTCATAGTGTGTATGTCTGTATCTGTAAGTGTGTGTGTGTGTTCATCACACACTTGTCAGCATCACAAAAATCACTGGACAGCCATAATGACTTTGAACTCTTCAGAGAGATGGTTCAATCAATGTCTCTGCCCGGGATCTCAGTAAAGATGTGGACGATGTGTATTTAGGATTTGATTGATGTATTGAAACTACATTTACCATGGGAGTCTAAACGAAAGGCGAAGTATTAGGCCTAATTCAAACACTTAAAACACTGGACTTGTGAATCCCAGAAAAACAAATCTCAGATATTTTCCATACGGACAAAACAAGCTTATTTCTCTCAAATGTTGTGCACAAATGTGTTTACAGTGGGTATAGAAAATCACCACCTCCTTTCAAACTGTTCCCCTTCTGTTGCCTTATAGCCTGAAATTAAAACATATAAACTCTGACTTTTTTCCAGCTTTATTTAGACACAATAGCCCACAAGATCCAAGTAAAAAACAACAACTCTACATTAAGTAAACACCATGCCTACAGTAAATAACACCATGCCTACAGTAAATAACACCATGCCTACAGTAAATAACACCATGTCTACAGTAAGTAACACCATGCCTACAGTAAATAACACCATGTCTACAGTAAATAACACCATGTCTACAGTAAATAAGACCATATCTACAGTAAATACCACCATGCCTACAGTAAATAACACCATGCCTACAGTAAATAACACCATGTCTACAGTAAGTAACACCAGGTCTACAGTAAATAACACCAGGTCTACAGTAAATAACACCATGTCTACAGTAAATAACACCATGTCTACAGTAAATAAGACCATATCTACAGTAAATACCACCAGGTCTACAGTAAATAC
>NW_027016738.1:0-29157 GCF_036934945.1 Oncorhynchus masou masou
GAGGGTGTTGATCTAGTAGGAGGGTGTTGATCTAGTAGGAGGGTGTTGATCTAGTAGGAGGATGCTGATCTAGGAGGAGGGTGTTGATCTAGTAGGAGGATGCTGATCTAGGAGGAGGGTGTTGATCTAGTAGGAGGGTGTTGATATAGGAGGAGGGTGTTGATCTAGTAGGAGGATGTTGATCTAGGAGGAGGGTGTTGATCTAGTAGGAGGGTGTTGATCTAGTAGGAGGGTGTTGATCTAGTAGGAGGATGCTGATCTAGGAGGAGGATGCTGATCTAGGAGGAGGATGCTGATCTAGGAGGAGTGTGTTGATCTAGTAGGAGGGTGTTGATCTAGTAGGAGGATGCTGATCTAGTAGGAGGATGCTGATCTAGGAGGAGTGTGTTGATCTAGTAGGAGGGGGTTGATCTAGGAGGAGGGGGTTGATCTAGGAGGAGGGTGTTGATCTAGGAGGAGGGTGTTGATCTAGGAGTAGGGCGTTGATCTAGGAGGAGGGTGTTGATCTAGTAGGAGGGTGTTGATCTAGTAGGAGGGTGTTGATCTAGTAGGAGGGCGTTGATCTAGTAGGAGGGTGTTGATATAGGAGTAGGGTGTTGATCTAGTAGGAGGATGCTGATCTAGTAGGAGGATGCTGATCTAGGAGGAGGATGATGATCTAGGAGGAGGATGTTGATATAGGAGGAGGATGTTGATATAGGAGGAGGATGTTGATATAGGAGGAGGGTGTTGATATAGGAGGAGGATGTTGATATAGGAGTAGGGTGTTGATATAGGAGGAGGATGTTGATATAGGAGTAGGGTGTTGATCTAGTAGGAGGATGCTGATCTAGTAGGAGGGTGTTGATCTAGGAGGAGGGTGTTGATCTAGTAGGAGGGTGTTGATCTAGGAGGAGGGTGTTGATCTAGTAGGAGGGTGTTGATCTAGTAGGAGGGTGTTGATCTAGGAGGAGGGTGTTGATCTAGTAGGAGGATGTTGATCTAGGAGGAGGGTGTTGATCTAGTAGGAGGGTGTTGATCTAGTAGGAGGATGCTGATCTAGTAGGAGGGTGTTGATCTAGGAGGAGGGTGTTGATCTAGTAGGAGGGTGTTGATCTAGGAGGAGGGTGTTGATCTAGTAGGAGGGTGTTGATCTAGGAGGAGGGTGTTGATCTAGTAGGAGGGTGTTGATCATCATGATTTAATAACAGGCAAAACTCCTTCTCTGATACGCTTTGTGAATATGGTCTGAGAGCACCTTCGACCAGCATTTAGTTTTTGGTTCAACCACTGCTATCTAAATTAATATGCTCTGGTGCTGACAGTTTCATCTTGGTTTACCCCTCTATCTGCTCTTGGAGAGAATCTGTAGTCACCATCTCTGATTTTAGAGAGAGAGCACCCAACCGGAGGTACAAATGAACTCCTCACACTCACCCACTCTGGGACAACTATGTACGGTATAATTACTGGAAATATTTGAACAGATCTGGCGGATTGTTTAAACAAATGTGCAGCACACTATGGCTCCGTACCAAATATAAGCGTATTCCCTATATAGTGCATTAGTTTTGAACAGTTGCTGCTGGAAAAAAAAAATTAGTGCACTATATGGGGAATATGTTGCCATTTGGGATGCAGAACCTCTTTTCGGTTGTTTGCACGCTTAAAAAATATTTAAAAAAATTAACACATTTTATAATTTCAATGGAACACAGGGTGACAATCTGCTATCAGGAGATACACTCATTACCACACTATTAGTTTATCTCCATCTGTTTATAACTGAAATGGTTTACCAGTTGTTGTTTTTTAAGTATCACCGCCGATATGATAACATGTTATTGTTTTATTTTAATTTTAAAATCAGCAACCTGAAGATGTATAGCATGGATGGTATCACTTCCTCAGAATGTGATCCTTATAATAGTGTCAGTGTATAAGGGTTTGATTTAATTCAACTGAATCACTGCAAATAATGTTTTACCTCACTCTTCTGCAGCCCTGTTTATACCTGCTTCTAACATGCGTCCGTTGTCCTGATCTTGTCCACATTCTGATTGTTTACACCTGTCGACAAAATGTGTGCACAATCAAGTGACACCTTGTGATCTGATTGCGATTAGATCTTCCTGACCACCTCTGGAGGAAACACATATTGTACTTGAAGTGTCAGTGAATCCTGACAACAGAATCATATACAGTACCAGTCAAGAGTTTGGATAAACCTATTCATTCAAGGGTTTTGCTTTATTTTTTACTATTTTCTACATTGAGGAATAATAGTGAAGACATCAAAACTATGAAATAAAACATATGGAATTTTGTAGTTACCAAAAAAAGTGTTAAACAAATCAAAATAGATTTTATATTTGAGACAGGGGTGATTCATATCAGCCTAGCATTTAGTTTGGTACAGGGGTGATTCATATTAGCGTAGCATTTAGTTTGGTACGGGGGGGGGGTATTATTAGCATAGCATTTAGTTTGGTACAGGGGGGTTATATTAGCCTAGCATTTAGTTTGGTACAGGGGGGTAATATTAGCCTAGCATTTAGTTTGGTACGGGGGGTATTATTAGCATAGCATTTAGTTTGGTACAGGAGGGTTAATATTAGCCTAGCATTTAGTTTGGTACAGGGGTGATTCATATCAGCCTAGCATTTAGTTTGGTACGGGGGGTATTATTAGCATAGCATTTAGTTTGGTACAGGGGGTTATATTAGCCTAGCATTTAGTTTGGTACAGGGGGGTAATATTAGCCTAGCATTTAGTTTTGTACAGGGGGGTTAATATAAGCATTTAGTTCGGTACAAGGGGGTAATATTAGCCTAGCATTTAGTTTGGTACAGGGGGGTAATATTAGCCTAGCATTTAGTTTGGTACAGGGGGGTAATATTAGCCTAGCATTTAGTTTTGTACAGGGGGGGTTAATATAAGCATTTAGTTTGGTACAGGGGGGTAATATTAGCCTAGCATTTAGTTTGGTACAGGGGGTAATATTAGCCTAGCATTTAGTTTGGTACAGGGGGGGGTAATATTAGCCTAGCATTTAGTTTGGTACAGGGGGTTTATATTTGCCTAGCATTTAGTTTTGCACAGGAGGGTTAATATTAGCCTAGCATTTAGTTTGGTACAGGGGTGATTCATATCAGCCTAGCATTTAGTTTGGTACGGGGGGGTTATATTCACCTAGCATTTAGTTTGATACGGGGGGGTTATATTCGCCTAGCATTTAGTTTTGTACAGGGGGGTTAATATAAGCATTTAGTTCGGTACAAGGGGTAATATTAGCCTAGCATTTAGTTTGGTACAGGGGGTAATATTAGCCTAGCATTTAGTTTGGTACAGGGGGTAATATTAGCCTAGCATTTAGTTTTGTACAGGGGGTTAATATAAGCATTTAGTTTGGTACAGGGGGGTAATATTAGCCTAGCATTTAGTTTGGTACAGGGGGTAATATTAGCCTAGCATTTAGTTTGGTACAGGGGGGTAATATTAGCCTAGCATTTAGTTTGGTACAGGGGGTAATATTAGCCTAGCATTTAGTTTGGTACAGGGGGAGTAATATTAGCCTAGCATTTAGTTTGGTACAGGGGGTTTTATATTTGCCTAGCATTTAGTTTTGCACAGGAGGGTTAATGATAGCTCTACATTTAGTTTGGTACAGGGTGATTCATATCAGCCTAGCATTTAGTTTGGTACGGGGGGGGGTATTATTAGCATAGCATTTAGTTTGGTACAGGGGTGATTCATATCAGCCTAGCATTTAGTTTGGTACGGGGGGTTATATTAAGCCTAGCATTTAGTTTGATACGGGGGGGTTATATTAAGCCTAGCATTTAGTTTGGTACAGGAGGGTTTATATTAGCCTAGCATTTAGTTTTGAAAAGGGACAAAAAAAAAGGTTTTCTTTCAAAACAAAGACGTTTCTAAGTGACCCCAAACTTTTGAACGGTGATGTACATATCCAAGTATATGCCAATAGAAAGAATGCTGTAACACTGGAAAATGCAGCTCGTGGACTGTCATTTCCAGGTTCAATATGCGACCTGACTGAGTTAGCTAAAGTTGGCTAGCTAGCTAGCAAGTGACAAGAACGTGAACAGCCTGCATGGCAACCATTTTGTTTAGAACGGACGACCAGTCGTTTGCATAGCAACTACGCAATAACAATTAACGACTGGGTCGCGTCTGTAGCAACGTGACCAATAGAACTAACAACCATATTTCTGCACGGACTATGTCTTCTGGTGGAAGAATGAAATTGTATTGAATTGATTCATCAAAATAATGTTTTTAATGAAAATATGTAATTCATTGATATTTAAAAAAAAACTGTTGATAAAAGTTCAATAAAAGCAATAAGACAAGAGGCACCGCTGTATCCTGAATACAGTCACATGTAAATGGCTGACTGGCCCTCTATCAGGTTTGTTTTATCAAGCGCAGAATAGGCTCTAACAATGGGAATTCCAACCCCCCTGTTGTATAATGTATTACATCCTGTGAATCTTTGAGCATTTTCCAGACAAATTGCTAGCAATACAGTGCATCAAACTATAGCTATTTACTATTTTCATAATTTGACCAGGTGTCTTGCTATAAGGTTATCATATTAGGCATTTTCTAATTCGACATGCATAAACACAACCAATGATTTTAGGCTTACAAAGCTGTTTTACACTTTTTAAAATAGGAGGATCTATGAAATACAATGTATTTGCACAGCTGTGGACAGGTGGAGGATATTTGGGACAGTAGCCCATTATACCCAGTCTTAATAAATAGCTGGATTAACAAATGCAGGCAGTAATGACGAGTGTAAAACTATTGACAATTAAAGTGTGCCGTTTTCTGTTGATTCATACAGCTTGTGTCGTCATACGGGAGATCCAAGTCAGGTTGGATGAATTTGGATACAGGGAGAATCAGGGAATCTGGTCACAATACAGACACAGTGGGCAGATAAGAGACACAGTTGATTGGATAACGACAACCGCATTTTAATACAAGGTGTAACCATGGCTTCTGTTATTCATATATATTCTATTTTCCCACTGTGCCTGGCTACTGACATGACAAACATCAACCTCCACAATCTAATGAAAACTGTTGATTATCAAAGCCTCTCCAGTATAGTGTCATGGACTAACTGTAAATAATATCCTCAATTTGAGTTTATGACTTGGATAACTTCAGAACCTCAGGCTGTTCCAGGGTGTTCTGATGACAGAGTAACGCTGTACACATGCAAACACACACACGCACACACACACACACACACACACACACACACACACACACACACACACACACACACATACACGCACACACACAGCTGTAAAAACTGTAACACAAAGCTGATGGGGATCTGTGTTCTTCTCTTCACTACAATTTAAATCATGTTTTTCTCCCAACAGGCTAATTCTCAGGTAAGACCAAATTCATCTTTAACTTTTTGCTATGACCTTGTTCTCATTCTTTGAAGTCTGGAAGGAGAGAATAGATGTGAGGGGAGGGGAGAGGAGAATGAGAGGAGAATGAGAGGAGAGGAGAATGAGAGGGAGAGGAGAATGAGAGGAGAGGAGAATGAGAGAGGATGAGAATGAAAGGAGAGGAGAGGAGAGGAGAATGAGAGAGAATGAGAATGAGAATGAGAGGGAGAGGAGAATGAGAGGGGAATGAGAGGAGAGGAGAGGAGAGGGGAAGGGGTGAGGAGACGTGAGGATAAAGCCAATGGGGTCTCCTCCAGCTAGCTATTTATCATAACCTTTCGAAATTCACTCATAACTTCCACATGGGAGAGATAAAGGAAGCAGAATATTTTAGTGCAATTGAGCGGCAGAAATATAGTTTCCCAAACAAAGTCTGCTGCCTCACTATTGAACAGGACTCTCCAACCCTGTTCCTGTCGCTTTTAACTCCAACCCTGTTCCTGTCGCTTTTTTAACTCCAACCCTGTTCCTTTAGGTTTTAACTCCAACCCTGTTCCTGTAGGTTTTAACTCCAGCCCTGTTCCTGTAGGTTTTAACTCCAACCCTGTTCCTTTAGGTTTCAACTCCAGCCCTGTTCCTGTAGGTTTTAACTCCAACCCTGTTCCTGTAGGTTTTAGCTCCAACCCTGTTCCTGCAGGTTTTAACTCCAACCCTGTTCCTGCAGGTTTTAAATCCAACCCTGTTCCTGTAGGTTTTAACTCCAACCCTGCTTTTAACTCCAACCCTGTTCTGTAGGTTTTTACTCCAACCCTGATTTCAACTCCAACCCTGTTCCTGTAGGTTTTAACTCCAACCCTGATTTTAACTCCAACCCTGTTCCTTTAGGTTTTAACTCCAACTCTGTTCCTGTAGGTTTTAACTCCAACTCTGTTCCTGTAGGTTTTAACTCCAACCCTGTTCCTGTAGGTTTTAACTCCAACCTTGTTCCTTTAGGTTTTAATTCCAACCCTGTTCTGTAGATTTTAACTCCAACACTGTTCTGTAGATTTTAACTCCAACCCTGATCTAGCGCACACGATTCTAGTAATTACCTGGTTGATAAACTGAACCAGGTTAGTTACAACTGGGGTTGGAGCAGAAAACCTACAGGAGGGTCTCTCTCCAGGAACAGGGTTGGAGTTAAAACCTACAGGAGGGTCTCTCCAGGAACAGGGTTAGAGTTAACACCTACAGGAGGGTCTCTCTCCAGGAATAGGGTTGGAGTTAAAACCTACAGGAGGGTCTCTCCAGGAACAGGGTTAGAGTTAAAACCTACAGGAGGGTCTCTCCAGGAATAGGGTTAGAGTATAAAGCCTACAGGAGGGTCTCTCCAGGAATAGGGTTAGATATAAAGCCTACAGGAGTGTCTCTCTCCAGGAATAGGGTTGGAGTTAACACCTACAGGAGGGTATCTCTCCAGGGTTAGGTTAAAAACAGGATGGTTGGGTTAGATATAAAGCCTAAGGAGTGTCCAGGAATAGGGTTGGAGTTAACATTGATGACATGGTTGGGGATAAAACTAAATGTACAGATTAGAGCATTGATGACATAACTATACAGATTAGAGCATTGATGACAAATGTTTACAGATTAGAGCATTGATGACATAAATGTACAGATTAGAGCATTGATGACATAAATTTACAGATTAGAGCATTGATGACAAATGTACAGATTAGAGCATTGATGACAAATGTACAGATTAGAGCATTGATGACAAATGTACAGATTAGAGCATTGATGACATAGGTTTACAGATTAGATTATTGATGACATAAATTTACAGATTAGAGCATTGATTACATAAATGTACAGATTAGAGCATTGATGAAAATGACAGAAAAGGTAAGGTATTTTTAACAATAGAGAGCAAATAAAGTAATGTATTCAACCAAGAATGATGTACAGATCGCTTTAGGGCCCTCACCCATCACCCCGGTAACCATGTTTATGGGATGTCCGAGACAATGCTTCTCCTGTTCAGTGGGAAGCCACCTTTTAATCACTATGCTGATTATTTTACATTTATTTCACCTGCAGTGCCTTCAGGAAGTATTCACACCCTCGACTTTTTCCACATTTTGTTGTGTTACAGTGATTACATGTAGATGTTTTGGGTCACTGGCCTACACACAATACCCCATAATGTCAAAGTGGAATAATGTTTCTCAGAATTTTTAGAAAATAGTAAAAAAAAAAATACAAATATTAAACCCCTTTGTTATGGCAAACCTAGATTTGTTCAGGAGTAAAAATGTGCTTAACATGTCCCATAATACATTGCATGGACTCACTCCGTGTGCATGTAACATGATTTTTGAATAACTTCCTACATTCTGTACCCCCCACATCAAATGATCTGTAAGATCCCTCAGTTGAGCAGTGAATTTCAAACACAAATTCAACGACAATGACCAGGGAAGTTTTCCAATGGCCTCACAAAGAAATGTAACTATTTGTAGATGGGTGGAGAAAAAAAATGAATATCTCTGTGAGCATGAGGAAGTTATTAATTCCACTTTGGATGGTGTATCAATACACCCAGTAGCAACAAAGATACAGGCGTCCTTCTTATTACCACAGGGATTTCACCATGAGCCCAAAGGTGACTTTAAAACAATTACAGAGTGCAGCAGTTCCCAAGCTAGTAGTCGCGACCCCATGTGGGTTTGCCTGATGTGAAAATTGGGTCATGTGAGAATTACCTAAATCCTGAAAAATGTGCGTCATAAAAATCACTGTAATTTGGTTCAACCTTCACAATCTAAATGACAATTATTCAAATGTAAAGTAAAGTATAAAGTATATAATTCAACCAGAGAACGCCCTCAGATCAGAGGGAAGAAGCTGCACTTGACCTTGGTGAATGGTTACGCTACGAAACCACACAGTATTTGTCACGATCGTGGTAAGAAGCGGACCAAAGCGCAGCGTGGTGTGAATGCATCATTTAATAGATGACGAAAAACACGAAGTAAACTGTACAAAAACAATAAACAAATAACGACCGTGACGCTATCATAAGGACTGTGCTGACACAAGCAACTAACATAGACAATCACCCACCAACAAACAGTGAAACCCAGGCTACCTAAGTATGATTCTCAATCAGAGACAACTATTGACACCTGCCTCTGATTGAGAACCATACTAGGCCGAAACATAGAAATTCCAATATCATAGAAAAACGAACATAGACTGCCCACCCCAACTCACGCCTTGACCATACTAAATAATGACAAAACAAAGGAAATGAAGGTCAGAACGTGACAGTATTACAGAAACGTTGATATTATCAGCCGAAAACAGAGTGCCTGAAAACAATGCATTGGGAGGTAGAGGCACAGACTCTGACAGAAATACACTTTGTCATATACAGTAACACTGTTCAATTAAGGATGCATGGTATTGCTGAGCAATCAAGAGGAAACTTACTGAACGACTCAAAAACCTTCCTTAGGCTCTCCAAATGGGCGTTAAGCTGTGAGGGCTGAGAAATGCCCCATGCATTGACTTTTGTTCGCTCCATGCCAGGGGATACTGTTCACGTGGACATGTAGCTCTGGCTCAGGATTCCCCAGCATCAAGCATCATAAGGAATGTTCAGTGTGCTGACAAAAACAATAAAACAGATTCCATATGGGATCGAATGGTGGGCTTTTGAAACAGGTGGGAGGGGGTTCATCTATGTTGGGGCGGGATGGCAGACCTCTTACACTCTAGTTTACGCATGTGTCTGCCACTGACATATGGACGCATTGTATGATACACCCACTGAGCTAGATGGATACACTGAAGAGCTAGAATGGATACACTGAAGAGTTAGAATGGACACACCCACTGAGCTAGATGGACACACCCACTGAGCTAGATGGACACACCCACTGAGCTAGATGGACACACCCACTGAGCTAGATGGACACACCCACTGAGCTAGATGGATACACCCACTGAGCTAGATGGATACACCCAAGAGTTAGAATGGATACACCCACTGAGCTAGATGGATACACCCACTGAGCTAGATGGATACACCCACTGAGCTAGATGGATACACCCACTGAGCTAGATGGATACACCGAAGAGTTAGAATGGACACACCCACTGAGTTAGAATGGACACACCCACTGAGCTAGATGGATACACCCACTGAGCTAGAATGGACACACCCACTGAGCTAGAATGGATACACCCACTGAGCTAGATGGCTACACCCACTGAGCTAGAATGGATACACCGAAGAGCAAGGATGGATGCACCGAAGAGCTAGGATGGATGCACCGAAGAGCTAGAATGGATACACCAAAGAGTTGGAATGGATACACCCAAGAGTTAGAATGGATACACCAAAGAGCTAGAATGGACACACCCACTGAGCTAGAATGGATACACCGAAGAGCAAGGATGGATACACCGAAGAGCTAGGATGGATGCAATCAAGAGCTAGAATGGATACACCAAAGAGTCAGAATGGATACACCGAAGAGCTAGGATGGATACACCCAAGAGCTAGAATGGACACACCCACTGAGCTAGAATGGATACACCCACTGAGCTAGATGGCTACACCCACTGAGCTAGAATGGATACACCGAAGAGCAAGGATGGATGCACCGAAGAGCTAGAATGGATACACCGAAGAGCTAGAATGGATACACCAAAGAGTTGGAATGGATACACCGAAGAGCTAGAATGGACACACCCACTGAGCTAGAATGGATACACCGAAGAGCAAGGATGGATACACCAAAGAGTTAGAATGGATACACCGAAGAGCTAGGATGGATACACCGAAGAGCTAGAATGGATACACCGAAGAGATAGAATGGATACACTGAAAAGCTAGGATGGATACACCCACTGAGCTAGAATGGATACATTCAAAGAGCTAGAATGGATACACCGAAGAGCTAGAATGGATACACCGAAGAGCTAGGATGAATACACCGAAGAGCTAGAATCCCAGTCAGACTTAGTTTCTTTCACAGTTCCCAGTTGTTTTCAATGCACTGAAGTCGGAAGTCACAGATTTCCGAGTACCCAGTTCAATTCCCGGTTGTTTTAAGGAAGACGGCAGGGTGTTCCCTTTGAGTCAGACTGGGATTTTTAAAATGTTTTTGGGGTCATCCAACTCAGGAACTCAGGCCTCTTTCTAGCGCTCTGACTTTCCGACCTGAAGATCACTGACGTCATGATTAGACTTCATATTATTTTTTTTGGAGTTCCCAGTTGTCTTGAAATCACCATAAAACTCATGATGCCCTTTGCCAGCTCATATTTGTATGAAGCTGTAGTCAGTGCTCTTGTCTGCGTTCAAACCAAATGTCCATCTAGGGTTGGATGTGACAGGAGAGGTACACACTGGACCACGCCCGCTGACTTTGAGAAGCTCCGAGCGACATGCATCAAGCCACACCCATCTCATTAACGGTGGTGAGATAAGAGACATTAGGTCAGACTAATTTGCAATTGACTGTCATAGTCCCCCCTCATTAAAAGTATGTGATGGTGAGTTCAGAAGACAACCAGAAATACTGTTACAATTGTTTTCCTTCTATTGAATACCATGTGGCTGTTAATTACATCCTTATTTTCACATGGTTGGGGTGGCAGGAACTTTCAGAAATTAAAATTGGGGGTCGAGGGAGAAAAGTCCCTGGTCTAATGGCCGTGATAGGAGAACACTGAGGATGGATCAACAACATTGTAGTTACTTCACAATACTAACCTAAATGACAGAGTTTAATGGCTGTGATTGGAGAACACTGAGGATGCATCAACAACATTGTAGTTACTTCACAACACTAACCTAAATGACAGAGTGAAAAGAAGGAAGCCCGTACAGAATAAAAAAATATTACAAAACATGCTTCCTGTTTGCAATAAGGCACTAAAGTAAAACTGGTCGAAAGTCGTGCACTATATAGGTCATAGAGTGCCATTTGGGAAACAGACACTATTCCCAGTTCATGCTAGAAAATCCGCAGCAGTCTGCCTTCTCCTGCCTCGTCCTCTGTCATGTGTCCCCATAGAGCACCATCTGGTCCTGGGTATCCCTCTGCAGTTCTCTCTCTCTCTCTCTCACTCACTCTCACACACACACACACAGTCTTTCCATCCCTCTTCAGCTCTCTATCAATTCAATTCAAGGGGCTGTATTGGCATGGGAAACGTGTTAACATTGCCAAAGCAAGTGAGGTAGATAATATATAAACTATAAAAAATAACAGTAAACATTACACATACAAGAAGTTTCAAACAATAAAGACATTACAAATGTCATATTATATATATACTGTATATTACAGTGTTGTAACAATGTACAAATGGTTAAAGTACACAAGGGAAAATAAATAAGCATCTCTCTCTCTCTCTCTGAATGACATGAGGTTTTGGGGAAGTTATACATGCAAAAGGTGGAACCGGAAATTCATGGCATGATACCTATACTAATCCAGAATAATTAATAATAGCAATTTATGGAATAATTGTGGGTATTGACATTTTTTTGTTGTACTAAAAGCTGCCTCACCCTAGAAACAAGAGATAGACTAGTTTCCTGTCCTGCCTCACACTACAGAAACAGGTGATAGACTAGTGTCCTGTCCCGCGCTACAGAAACAGGTGATAGACTAGTGTCCTGTCCCGCGCTACAGAAACAGGTGATAGACTAGTGTCCTGTCCTGTCTCACACTACAGAAACAGGTGATAGGACAGGACACTAGTCTGTCTCACACTACAGAAACAGGAAATAGTCCAGTATCCTGTACTTGTACATCAAGCTGCCTCAAGCGCCTATGAGCTGTCCCGGCTACTTATAACAGCAAACTGCTTATTGCCTTTCTAAGAAAATATATATAAATACTATTTGATTTGTTTAAGGATTTATGAAAAAGCGAAAGAATGCAAATATCTGTTACTTAAAAGCCAATATTCTGCTGTCAGTCATATGTGAATCTCCAATGCTGAAAAATATTTATTTTTGTGAGCATTATGCATCAACACATTAGCATGATAATTGCCGTGGTAACAGTGACTGTGTAATATCAGTATCCATTGACAGGCATCATACAGAAATCATTATGGCAAGGACTTCGTCAGACCATAATATGCATAAGAATGTAAATTTGCCTCACCTCACTCACATGATGGTTCTGCACAATTTTGTGTTAACCCAATCGGTAATTTGATGGGGCTAATGCATACCAATAGAGGATGGAGAGGGTGAAAGAGAGGGAGGGGGTAAAGGAAAGTGTGAGGGAGAGGGTGAAGGAGACAGAGAGAGGGAGAGGTTGAAAGAGAGGGGGAGAGGGAGAGGGTGAAGGTGTAGGTGAAGGAAATGGAGAAAGAGAGAATGTGAATGAGAGGGAGCGAGGGAGAGGGTGAAGGTGTGGGTGAAGGAGTGGGGAGAGGGAAAGGGTGACGGAGATGGAGAGATGGTGAAGGAGAGGGAGAGGTTGAAGGATAGGGAGAGGGGAGAGGGTAAAGGAGATGGAGAGAGGGTGAAGGAGAGGGAGAGGGAGGGAGAGAGGGTAAAGGAGATGGAGGGAGGGTGAAGGAGAGGGAGAGGTTGAAGGATAGGGAGAGGGATAGGGTAAAGGAGATGGAGAGGTTGAAGGATAGGGAAAGGGAGAAGGTAAAGGAGCAGGAGAGAGGGTAAAGGAGATGGAGAGAGGGTGAAGGAGATGGAGAGAGGGTAAAGGAGTGGAGAGAGGGAAAGGAGATGGAGAGAGGGAAAGGAGATGGAGAGAGGGAAGGAGATGGAGAGAGGGAAAGGAGATGGAGAGAGGGTAAAGGAGATGGAGAGAGGGTGAAGGAGTTGGAGAGAGGGTGAAGGAGATGGAGAGAGGGTAAAGGAGATGGAGAGAGGGTAAAGGAGATGGAGAGAGGGTGAAGGAGATGGACAGAGGGTGAAGGAGATGGAGAGAGGGTAAAGGAGATGGAGAGAGGGTGAAGGAGATGGAGAGAGGGTGGAAGGAGATGGAAGAGGGTAAAGGAGATGGAGAGAGGGTAAAGGAGATGGAAGAGGGTAAAGGAGTTGGAGAGAGGGTGAAGGAGATGGAGAGAGGGTAAAGTAGATGGAGAGAGGGTGAAGGAGATGGAGAGAGGGAAAGGAGATGGAGAGAGGGTGAATGAGATGGAGAGAGGGTAAAGGAGATGGAGGGTAAAGGAGATGGAGAGAGGGTGAAGGAGATGGAGAGAGGGTGAAGGAGATGGAGAGAGGGTAAAGGAGATGGAGAGAGGGTAAAGGAGATGGAGAGAGGGATAAAGGAGATGGAGAGAGGGAAAGGAGATGGACAGAGGGTGAATGGGGAGAAGGAGAGGGAAAGGAGATGGACAGAGGGTAAAGGAGATGGAAGAGGGTAAAGGAGATGGAGGGAGGGTAAAGGGTAGAAGGAGATGGAGAGGAGGGTGAAGGAGATGGAGAGAGGGAAAGGAGATGGAGAGAGGGTGAAGGAGATGGAGAGAGGGAAAGGAGATGGAGAGAGGGTAAAGGAGATGGAGAGAGGGTAAAGGAGATGGAGAGAGGGTAAAGGAGATGGAGAGAGGGTGAAGGAGATGGAGAGAGGGAAAGGAGATGGAGAGAGGGTGAAGGAGATGGAGAGAGGGTAAAGGAGATGGAGAGAGGGTGAAGGAGATGGAGAGAGGGAAAGGAGATGGAGAGAGGGAAAGGAGATGGAGAGAGGGAAAGGAGATGGAGAGAGGGTAAAGGAGATGGAGAGAGGGAAAGGAGATGGAGAGAGGGAAAGGAGATGGAGAGAGGGAAGGAGATGGAGAGAGGGAAAGGAGATGGAGAGAGGGAAAGGAGATGGAGAGAGGTGAAGGAGATGGAGAGAGGGTGAAGGAGATGGAGAGAAGGGTGGAAAGGGAGATGGAGAGAGGGAAAGGAGATGGAGAGAGGGAAAGGAGATGGAGAGAGGGAAGGAGATGGAGAGAGGGAAAGGAGATGGAGAGAGTGTGAAGGAGATGGAGAGAGGGAAAGGAGATGGAGAGAGGGAAAGGGAGATGGAGAGATGGGGAAGGAGATGGAGAGAGGGTAAAGGAGATGGAGAGAGGGGGAAAGGAGATAGAGAGAGGGTGAAGGAGATGGACAGAGGGTGAAGGAGATGGAGAGAGGGTGAAGGAGATGGAGAGAGGGTAAAGGAGATGGAGAGAGGGAAAGGAGATGGAGAGAGGGATAAAGGAGATGGAGAGAGGGTAAAGGAGATGGAGAGAGGGTGAAAGTAGATGGAGAGATGGAGAGAGGGTAAAGGTAGATGGAGAGAGGGTAAAGGAGATGGAGAGAGGGTGAAGGAGATGGAGAGAGGGTAAAGGAGATGGACAGAGGGTGAAGGAGATGGACAGAGGGTGAAGGAGATGGAGAGAGGGAAAAGGAGATGGAGAGAGGGTAAAGGAGATGGAGAGAGGGATGGAGAAAGGGAGAGTTGGAGAGAGGGTGAAGGAAAGGAGGTGGAGAGAGGGTGAAGGAGATGGAGAGAGGGTGAAGGAGATGGAGAGATGGTGAAGGAGATGGAGAGAGGGTGAAGGAGATGGAGAGAGGGTGAATGAGATGGAGAGAGGGTGAATGAGATGGAGAGAGGGTGAATGAGATGGAGAGAGGGTGAAGGAGAGGTTGGAGGATAGGGAGAGGGTGAGGGTGAAGGAGATGGAGAGAGGGTAAAGGAGAAGGAGAGAGGGTGAAGGAGATGGAGAGGGTGAAGGAGATGGAGGGAGGGTACAGGAGATGGAGAGAGGGTAAAGGAGATGGAGAGAGGGCAAAGGAGATGGAGGGAGGGTGAAGGAGATGGAGAGGTTGGAGGATATGGGAGAGGGTGAAGGAGAGGGAGAGATGGTAAAGGGATGGAGAGATGGTGAAGGAGATGGAGAGAGGGTGAAGGAGATGGAGAGAGGGTGAAGGAGATGGGAGAGGTTGGAGGATAGGGAGAGGGTGAGGGAGATGGAGAGAGGGTGAAGGAGCTGGAGAGAGGGTGAAAGTTGGAGAAGGAGAGATGGAGAGGAGGGTGAAGGAGATGGAGAGAGGGAAGGGAGATGGAGAGAGGGTGAAGGAGATGGAGAGAGGGTGATGGAGATGGAGAGAGGGTGAATGAGATGGAGGAGAGTTGGACAGAGGGTGAATGAGATGAAGAGAGGGTAAAGGAGATGGAGAGAGGGTAAAGGAGATGGACAGAGGGTGAAGATGATGGAGATGAGATGGAGGGTGAATGAGATGGAGAGAGGGTGAATGAGATGGAGAGAGGGTGAAGGAGAGGTTGGAGGATAGGGAGAGGGTGAGGGTGAAGGAGATGGAGGGAGGCTAAAGGAGAAGGAGAGAGGGTGAAGGAGATGGAGAGAGGGTAAAGGAGATGGAGAGAGGGCGAAGGAGATGGAGGGAGGGTACAGGAGATGGAGAGGTTGGAGGATAGGGAGAGGGTGAGGGAGATGGAGAGATGGTGAAGGAGATGGAGAGAGGGTGAAGGAGATGGAGAGAGGATGAAGGAGATGAGAGAGGTTGGAGGATAGGGAGAGGGTGAAGGAGATGGAGAGAGGGTGAAGGAGATGGAGAGAGGGTGAAGGAGATGGAGAGAGGGTGAAGGAGATGGAGAGAGGGTGAAGGAGAAGGAGAGCGAGAGAGGGTGAAGGAGTATGAGAGAGGGTAAAGGAGATGGAGAGAGGGTGAAGGAGATGGAGAGAGGGTGAAGGAGAAGGAGAGAGGGTGAAGGAGATGGAGAGAGGGAGATGGAAAGGGACTTATGAACCTGTTTTTTTCTCAACTATCTACACACAATACCCCACAATAACCCACAATACCTCACAATACCCAAACACAATACCCCACAAATCCTCACAATACCCCACAAAGTGAAGAAAATAATCAGAAAATGTTGCTAATGTATTGATATTTAAATACAGAAAGATCTGGTTTCCATAAGTATCAATACACCCCCTGTGTCAGAAATTACAGCTGTGAGTTTTTCTGGGGAAGTCTCTAAGAGCTTCTACATTATTTGCAAATGATTTATTCTTTAATTCTTCAAGCCCTGGCAAGTTGGTTGTTGATCATTGCTAGACAGCCATTTCCAAGTCTTAGCATAGATTTTCAAGACGATTATAAGTCAAAACTGTGACGAGGCCACTCATAAACATTCAATGTCGTTTTTCCCTGTGCTTAGATCAATTTTCAAACAAAAAAACTCCCTAGTCCTTTCTCAGTGACAATCATACCTTTAACATGATGCAGCCACCACCATGCTTGAACATACAGTTGATGTCGGAAGTTTACATACAGTATGTATGAGAGAGAGTGAAGAGTGGTACTCAATCATCTTTTGTGTTGGATTTGTCGCAAACATAACACGTTGTAACACGTCAGGATATAAAGTTTTATTTATTTTGTCAAAAGAACGTCTGTTTTACTTTAGTTGCAAACAGGATGCATGTTTTGTAATTTGTACAGGCTTAATTATTTTCACTCTGTCATTTTGTTTAGTATTGTGGAGTAACTACAATGTTGTTGATTCCATCCTCAGTGTTCTCCTATCACAGCCATTCAACTCTTGAACTGTTTTAAAGTCACCATCGGCCTCATGGTGAAATCCCTGAGCGGTTTCTTTCCTCTCCGGCAACTGAGTTCGAAGGACGCCTGTATTTTTAGTGACTGGGTGTATTGATACACCATCCAAAATTGTGATCAATAACGTCATCATGCTCAAAGGGATATTAAATGTCTGCTTTGTTTGTTTTTGCCCATCTACCAATACGTGTCCTCATTTGCAAGGCATTGGAAAACCTCCCTGATCTACGAGGTTAAAAATGTGTTTGAAATTCACTGCTTAACATACAGATAATTGTATGTGTGGGATTCAGAGATAAGGTAGTCATAAAAAATGATGTTTAACACTATTATTGCACTCAGAGTGAGTCCATGCAAGTTATTATGTGATTTCTTAAGCACATTGTTTTGTCCAGAATGTATTTAGGCTTGCCACAACAAAGAGTTTAAATACTTAATGACTCAAGACATTTCAGCTTTTAATTTTGTAATTAATTTGTAAAAACACGATTTCACTTTGACATGTTGAGGGTATTGTGTTGTGTGTCGGCAGATGACAACAACACATCTCAACTGAATCATGTTTAACTTCAGGTTGTAACACAACAAAATGTGGAACAAGACAAGAGGTGTGATGACTTTGTGAAGTCTCTATATGCTCAGTAGTGAGTGTTTTACTCCATGTGTCGTTGTATGTGTCGAACTGCTTTGCTTTATCTTGGCCAGGTTGTAATTGTAAATGAGAACTTGTTCTCAACTTGCCTACCTGGTTAAATAAAGGTGTTCTCAACTAGCCTACCTGGTTAAATAAAGGTGTTCTCAACTTGCCTACCTGGTTAAATAAAGGTGTTATCAACTAGCCTACCTGGTTAAATAAAGGTGTTCTCAACGAGCCTACCTGGTTAAATAAAGGGGGTTAAATAAAGGGTTACCTGGTTAAATAAAGGGTTATATATATATAAATACCAGGTTCAATAAAGGGTTATATATATAAATACCTGGTTAAATAAAGGGTTTATATATATAAATACCTGGTTAAATAAAGGGTTAGGTTATATATATAAATACCTGGTTAAATAAAGGGTTAGGGTTATATATATAAATACCTGGTTAAATAAAGGGTTAGGGTTATATATATAAATACCTGGTTAAATAAAGGGTTAGGGTTATATATATAAATACCTGGTTAAATAAAGGGTTAGGGTTATATATATAAATACCTGGTTAAATAAAGGGTTAGGGTTATATATATAAATACCTGGTTAAATAAAGGGTTATATAATAAAGGTTATATATATAAATAGGGTTAGGGTTATATATATAAATACCTGGTTAAATAAAGGGTTATGGTTATATATATAAATACCTGGTTAAATAAAAGGGTTATATATATAAATACCTGGTTCAATAAAAAGGGTTAGGGTTTATATATATAAATACCTAGTTAAATGGTACCTATAGTTAAATAAAGGGTTAGGGTTATATATATAAATACCTGGTTAAATAAAGGGTTAGGTTATATATATAAATATAGTTAAATAAAGGGTTAGGGTTAAATAAAGGGTTAGGGTTTATATATATAAATACCTGGTTAAATAAAGGGTTAGGGTTATATATATAAATACCTGGTTAAATAAAGGGTTAGGGTTATATATATAAATACCTGGTTCAATAAAGGATTAGGGTTATATATATAAATACCTGGTTAAATAAAGGGTTAGGGTTATATATATAAATACCTGGTTAAATAAAGGGTTAGGGTTATATATATAAATACCTGGTTAAATAAAGGGTTAGGGTTATATATATAAATACCTGGTTAAATAAAGGGTTAGGGTTATATATATAAATACCTGGTTCAATAAAGGGTTAGGGTTATATATATAAATACCTGGTTAAATAAAGGGTTAGGGTTATTATATATATAAATACTGGTTAAATAAAAGGGTTATATATATAAATACCTGGTTTAGGGTTATATATATATAAATACCTGGTTAAATAAAGGGTTAGGGTTATATATATAAATACCTGGTTAAATAAAGGGTTAGGGTTATATTTATAAATACCTGGTTAAATAAAGGGTTAGGGTTATATATATAAATACCTGGTTAAATAAAGGGTTAGGGTTATATATATATAAATACCTGGTTAAATAAAGGGTTAGGTTATATATATAAATACCTGGTTAAATAAAAGGGTTAGGGGGTTCAATAAATATATAAATACCTGGTTAAATAAAGGGTTAGGGTTATATATATAAATACCTGGTTCAATAAAGGGTTAGGTTATATATATAAATACCTGGTTAAATAAAGGGTTAGGGTTATATATATAAATACCTGGTTAAATAAAGGGTTAGGGTTATATATATAAATACCTGGTTAAATAAAGGGTTAGGGTTATATATATAAATACCTGGTTCAATAAAGGTGAAATAAATAAATGCAGGGTGCTGTTAGAAACTTCAATTGTCAGATAAAGAGTTGTTTGCCCTGTTGTTCTGTTGACGTTGTCCCGGCAGTTATAGCTGTTCATGTACCACTTCCCTGCTGTTGTTGTGCATGTATCCTGTACAAACACATGGTGGAACTTACCCTCATCCTTATCCCTAGCCAACACAATACACTATGTATTTTACTTAATAAAAACTAAAACACATAGCCCCCACTCACTATAAAACACATAGCCCCCACTCACTATAAAACACATAGCCCCTAGTCAATATAAAACACATAGCCCCCACTCACTATAAAACACATAACCCCCACTCACTATAAAACACATAGCCCCTAGTCACTATAAAACACATAGCCCCCACTCACTATAAAACACATAGCCCCCACTCACTATAAAAAACACAGCCTCCACTCACTATAAAACACATAGCCCCTAGTCAGTACTATAAAACACATAACCCCTAGTCACTACTATAAAACACATAACCCCTAGTCACTACTATAAAACACATAACCCCTAGTCACTACTATAAAACACATAGCCCCTAGTCACTACTATAAAACACATAGCCCCTAGTCACTACTATAAAACACATAGCCCTAGTCACTATAAAACACATAGCCCCTAGTCACTACTATAAAACACATAACCCTTAGTCACTATAAAACACATAACACCTAGTCACTATAAAACACATAGCCCCTAGTCACTACTATAAAACACATAGCCCCTAGTCTACTATAAAACACATAGCCCCTAGTCACTACTATAAAACACATAGCCCCTAGTCACTACTATAAAACACATAGCCCCCTAGTCACTACTATAAAACACATAGTCACCCTAGTCACTACTATAAAACACATAACCCTAGTCAATACTATAAAACACATAACCCCTAGTCAATACTATAAAACACATAGCCCCTAGTCACTACTATAAAACACATAGCCCCTAGTCACTATAAAACACATAACCCCTAGTCACTACTATAAAACACATAACCCTAGTCAATACTATAAAACACATAACCCCTAGTCAATACTATAAAACACATAGCCCCAGGCTATGACGAAATAAGAACATCTCTGAACCATTATATCTGCTGTATTTGAAAAGCATATTTTTCTTATCTCCTCTCCAGGTCCGGCAGCAAAGAAGAAGTATGTGAGCTACAATGACATTGTGATCTAACAGCCGTCATCAGAGAGAAGGGCAGGCTGTTTGGGGATGCTTGGTCTCCTGCCCCTCCTGCCCATAAAGGAAATCAAACTATGTTTATGTCCATGCTGCTTTACTGCCCACTCACACCCCGAACCCGCAAAACCCCCGGAATCCTGGAACTCCAGAACAACACAGTGACAATGGGTGGGTTCTGGGTTCTAGAGCTTTCTTTTCAAACAGAGGATTCTGTCTGGCTAACTGATGTTTTTTTCATGGTGGAAAATCAAGACGGACATTTCTGTTGGGAGCAAAATAATTTACAAAATAATTTGTTTTGTTAAATGATTTCAGAGAGAAAAAGAGGCAGAGAACTGGTTTGGACAAAAACCTGTGTTCCTCCTCAGGATTAGAGTGTGTCTCTGCAGACCCCTCAGAGCTGGCCCCCACTCCCTATAGGTGTGTCTCTGCAGACCCCCCTGGCCCCCAGAGCTGGCTGGCCCCCACTCCCTATAGGTGTGTCTCTGCAGACCCCTCAGAGCTGGCCCCCACTCCCTATAGGTGTGTCTCTGCAGACCCCTCAGAGCTGGCCCCCACTCCCTATAGGTGTGTCTCTACAGACCCCTCAGAGCTAGGGCAGACCCCTCAGAGCTGGCCCCCCTATAGGTGTGTCTCTGCAGACCTATAGGTGTGTCTCTCAGAGCTGGCCCCCCACTCCCTATAGGTGTGTCTCTACAGACCCCTCAGAGCTGGCCCCCCACTCCCTATAGGTGTGTCTCTACAGACCCCTCAGAGCTGGCCCCCACTCCCTATAGGTGGTGTCTCTACAGGTGTGTACGCTGGCTGCAGCAGGAGGACACACCTGTGCTGGAGGACTCACCTGTGCTGGAGGACTCACCTGTGCTGGAGGACTCACCTGTACTGGAGGACCTTTAATTGACCTACCTGTACCTGCCATGGGGCTGTTTCTTGTCTTTTAATGTCCTTCCAAATTGCAAGTTTTCCAAAATTTCTGTTAAAAAAGTTTGAGGTTTTATTGGCCTATCCGTTACATTTGTTGTAGATTTTCTAAAGATCTCAATGTATTTCTTCTTTGCTGCTTGGATGCACATTCAATTAAAGCCATATTCTTGTCTCTGAGATGTCAAGTATTTTTTCACGTTTTCGATTCTGGCTGTATGTCGGTCGCCAAGAAAGACGCACGGTATCTGATTTTTACATTCCCTTATATGTTTTTGGGGAGTTTTCTACAGACATGCTTTTAGTATGTTAAACGGGTACAGTAACATTGACCATCGACTGTATGTTGAACGGGTACAGTAACATTGACCATCGACTGTGTTTTAGTATGTTGAACGAGTACAGTAACATTAAACCATCGACTGTATGTT
Organism: Oncorhynchus masou masou; assembly: GCF_036934945.1. Classification (NCBI taxonomy): domain Eukaryota; kingdom Metazoa; phylum Chordata; class Actinopteri; order Salmoniformes; family Salmonidae; genus Oncorhynchus; species Oncorhynchus masou. The sequence goes on from NW_027016738.1 coordinate 21,999, forward strand.
GAACGGTACAGTACATTGACCATCGACTGTTTTTGTTTTTAACAGTAACATTAAACCATCGACTGTATGTTGAACGGTCCAGTACATTGACCATCGACTGTGTTTTTAAAGTCTAAAAAGAGCTCCAGCGCCCAGTTGTTTATTAGCTTGATATAAAAACTAGACTGATTCCAGTGGGTTTCAGATTTACAACGGTTTCTCTCCCCGTGTAGAAGTGTGTTGATGCATGCCTGCTATGTTTGATGTTAAGATTAAGTCAAAGAATATATATATATAAAAATACAAAAAGATGGAGATTTCACAACACGTGATTCACTAGCCTTGCTTTTAATGGCATACAAGATCACTATTATTATTCATGTTATGATAATCCTTTTTGCTTTTTTTTGTTGGTTGGTTGACATCTTCTCACTGAAGGTAGAATATGGCTTTAATTTCGTCTTGGATTTTTCTTAATGCCCTGCAACTATGGAAAACAATTGTGGGGAAAATAACATGAATATATATATATATTTAAAAACAAAACACACAAAATAAAAAAAAAGTCTGTTTATACTGTTTGTACTAAGTATATTCATGTTGCCCTTGCTGCTTATGTGCCAATGTTGTGTGAGATTTAAAAAAATCTGTATATATGTTTTGACCACTCATGCAACTCTTATGTGGTGTTATCCGAGAATGTATCAACATGAAATAAAACCATTTGGTATTTATTTTCTTTTCTTTTATATTCCCTGAAAACAGCTTATTGTACTTCTTTGAGGACAAAGCATTTCATCTGTTATGTTTGAGGTGAAGACCCAAGGCGGTTTTTAACAAAAACAGAGTTCTTTAATGAAAAACAGGAATGGCATAAATCCTCTTCCAACATTCAATGGAACAAAAAGAACGTTAGTATAATGCAGGATGCATGCACCAGGCAGACTCAACAGGAAAGGTGGAAGCAAAAGCGAGGCGAAGCTTGCTTCTGGCATCAAAGCACAAAACAAGAATCAGCCACTAAGTAGCAGAACCAGAAAATTAATACATAGTGAATTTTAGGGGAGATGTGAAGAACAGCTGAAGAATGTAACCTAAAAGACCAGCAGAGAGAGACAGAGTTAACAGAATGACATCATCACTATGACATTCAAAAGTACCTTCCTGATCAATAATCATTATAATAGGTTTTGGAGAAGGTGTTTTTGTCTTCTTTACCCATACAGGGGTTTGTCCCTTATTCTGTCATGAAGAAAGTGATTCCATTCTTACACACAATCCAACCAGCGACTCAATGCAATTCTTACAGGTACCTGAATAAACGTTATCACTGTCTAGTTTAACAATGTGTAACGGTTTTCATGCGGTGAAAGATAGTCGGACCAAATGAAGCGTGTGGATTGCGATCAATGAACAAAATGTAACACGAATCTAAATACAAACACTACAAAACAAAGAACGTACCGAAAACCGAAACAGCCTATACTAGTGTAAACTAACACAGCTAGGAAAAGGACACTAAGGACAATCACCCATTGAAACACACAAAAGAATATGGCTGCCTAAATATGGTTCCCAATCAGAGACAACAATAAACACCTGCCTCTGATTGAGAACCACTTCAGACAGCCATAGACTTAACTAGAACACCCCACTAAGCTACAAACCCAATACCAACACACCACATACAAAAAACCCATGCCACACCCTGGCCTGACCAAATAAATGAAGATAAACACAAAATACCTCGACCAGGGCGTGACACAATGCCTCATGGGTGGATTGTCTGACTTGAAAAGTTGTTGTTTACATCATAAGTATCTCGACTACTGTGCCAGTCTGCATATATGTATATATATAAATAAACGTAAGGTTTTACCTTCAGGGATCATTTCTCCAAACTAAATAGTAGAAGTGAGTTGCTTGAGGCTTTCTAAAATGGAGTGGAAAGACATTTTTAGGAGAAACAAACAAGAAAGAGAACATCAAGCTTCTGAAGATAAAGTTGTACTATACTCTTTCAAAAAATTAAATAATGTTAGGCGTAAGGTAAAATAATGTTAGGATGAAGGTAAAATAATGTTAGGATGAAGGTAAAATAATGTTAGGATGAAGGTAAAATAATGTTAGGATGAAGGTACAATAATGTAATATAATGTTAGGATGAAGGTAAAATAATGTTAGGATGAAGGTAAAATAATGTTAGATGAAGGTAAAATAATGTTAGGATGAAGGTAAAATAATGTTAGGATGAAGGTAAAATAATGTTAGGATGAAGGTAAAATAATGTTAGGATGAAGGTAAAATAATGTTAGGATGAAGGTAAAATAATGTTAGGATGAAGGTAAAATAATGTTAGGATGTTAAGGTAAAATAATGTTAGGATGAAGGTAAAATAATGTTAGGATGAAGGTAAAATAATGTTAGGATGAAGGTAAAATAATATTAGGATGAAGGTAAAATAATGTTAGGTGTAAGGTAAAATAATGTTAGGATGAAGGTAAAATAATGTTAGGATGAAGGTAAAATAATGTTAGGATGAAGGTAAAATAATGTTAGGATGAAGGTAATATAATGTTAGGATGAAGGTACAATAATGTTAGGCGTAAGGTAAAATAATGTTAGGATGAAGGTAAAATAATGTTAGGATGAAGGTAAAATAATGTTAGGATGAAGGTAAAATAATGTTAGGATGAAGGTACAATAATGTTAGGATGAAGGTAAAATAATGTTAGGATGAAGGTAAAATAATGGTAGGATGAAGGTAAAATAATGTTAGGATGAAGGTAAAATAATGTTAAAGGATGAAGGTAAAATAATGTTAGGATGAAGGTAAAATAATGTTAGGATGAAGGTAAAATAATGTTAGGATGAAGGTAAAATAATGTTAGGCGTAAGGTAAAATAATGTTAGGATGAAGGTAAAATAATGTTAGGCGTAAGGTAAAATAATGTTAGGATGAAGGTAAAATAATGTTAGAATGAAGATAAAATAATGTTAGGATGAAGGTAAAATAATGTTATGATTAAGGTAAAACAATGTTAGGATGAAGGTAAAATAATGTTAGGATGAAGGTAAAATAATGTTAGGATGAAGGTAAAATAATGTTAGGATGAAGGTAAAATAATGTTAGGCGTAAGGTAAAATAATGTTAGGATGAAGGTAAAATAATGTTAGGATGAAGGTAAAATAATGTTAGGATGAAGGTAAAATAATATTAGGATGAAGGTAAAATAATGTTAGGATGAAGGTAAAATAATGTTAGGATGAAGGTAAAAATAATGTTAGGATGAAGGTAAAATAATGTTAGGATGAAGGTAAAATAATGTTAGGATGAAGGTAAAATAATGTTAGGATGAAGGTAAAATAATGTTAGGATGAAGGTAAAATAATGTTAGGATGAAGGTAAAATAATGTTAGGCGTAAGGTAAAAACAAGACACATAGCTTGTTATCACTTCAGGAATTAGTTTTCTTACTTTAGAATTGTTTGGCAGCCCTCACACCTGTCCCAACCACCAACCATCAATATATTATATTGAGATAAGTTGTGTTTTCTTCAGTGTCATGAATAGGTCTGTATAAATGTGAAATGAGAAACAGCCACGTCCTTCTTCTCCCTGGCTAGCTGACCGTTGTCATGGTTTCAGGCCATCCCATACAGAGAGGAGCAAAGCATCAAAATAGTATTCCTCTGACAGGTGTCTGATCTTGTCTGAGATTAAAGTTTAATAGATTTGTATTGTCATAATGCATACAATGTGTGTCCATCTACCGACTATGGTTTGTACTGCATAAATAACTGCATAACTAACTGCATAACTAACTGCATAACTAACTGCACAACTAACTACATAACTAACTACATAACTAACTACATAATGAACTACATAACTAACTACATAACTAACTGCATAACTAACTGCACAACTAACTACATAACTAGCTACATAACTAACTGCAACTAACTTCATAACTAACTACATAACTAACCACATAACTAACTACATAACTATCTGCATAACTAACTGCATAACTAACTGCATAACTAACTGCATAACTAACTGCATAACTAACTGCATAACTAAATACAACTAACTGCAGTAACTAACTACACAACTAACTACATAACTAGCTACATAACTAACTGCACAACTAACTGCATAACTAACTACATAACTAACCACATAACTAACTACATAACTATCTGCATAACTAACTGCATAACTAACTGCATAACTAACTGCATAACTAACTGCATAACTAACTGCATAACTAACTGCATAACTAACTGCATAACTAACTACATAACTAACTACATGACTAACTACATAACTAACTACATAACTAACTGCTAAGAACTACATAACTAACTGCATAACTAACTACATAACTAACAACATAACTAACTACACAACTAACTACATAACTAACTGCATAACTAACTACATAACTAACTGCATAACTAACTACATAACTAACTGCATAACTAACTTCATAACTAACTGCATAACTAACTGCATAACTAACTACATAACTAACTACATAACTAACTACATAACTAACTACATAACTAACTGCATAACTAACTGCTAAAAACTACATAACTAACTGCATAACTAACTACATAACTAACAACATAACTAACTACACAACTAACTACATAACTAACTGCATAACTAACTACATAACTAACTGCATAACTAACTACATAACTAACTGCATAACTAACTGCATAACTAACTACATAACTAACTGCTGAGAACTACATAACTAACTGCATAACTAACTACATAACTAACAACATAACTAACTACACAACTAACTACATAACTAACTGCATAACTAACTACATAACTAACTGCATAACTAACTACATAACTAACTGCATAACTAACTGCATAACTAACTGCATAACTAACTACATAACTAACTACATAACTAACTACATGACTAACTACATAACTAACTGCATAACTAACTGCTGAGAACTACATAACTAACTGCATAACTAACTGCATAACTAACTACATAACTAACTACATAACTACATAACTAACTACATAACTAACTGCTGAGAACTACATAACTAACTGCATAACTAACTACACAACTAACTACATAACTAACTGCACAACTAACTACATAACTAACTGCATAACTAACTACATAACTAACTGCATAACTAACTACATAACTAACTGCATAACTAACTGCATAACTAACTGCATAACTAACTGCATAACTAACTGCATAACTAACTGCATAACTAACTGCATAACTAACTGCATAACTAACTACATAACTAACTAACTAACTGCATAACTAACTACATAACTAACTGCATAACTAACTGCATAACTAACTACATAACTAATCTAACTGCATAACTAACTACATAACTAACTACATAACTAACTGCATAACTAACTACATAACTAACTGCATAACTAACTGCATAACTAACTACATAACTAACTACATAACTAACTGCATAACTAACTACATAACTAACTGCATAACTAACTACATAACTAACTGCATAACTAACTGCATAACTAACTACATAACTAACTACATAACTAACTACATAACTAACTACATAACTAACTGCATAACTAACTACATAACTAACTGCATAACTAACTGCATAACTAACTGCATAACTAACTACATAACTAACTACATAACTAACTACATAACTAACTGCATAACTAACTGCATAACTAACTACATAACTAACTACATAAATAACTGCATAACTAACTACATAACTAACTGCTGAGAACTACATAACTAACTGCATAACTAACTACATAACTAACAAATAATAACTAACTACTAACATAACTAACTACATAACTAACTGCATAACTAACTACATAACTAACTGCATAACTAACTACATAACTAACTGCATAACTAACTACATAACTAACTGACAAACTACATAACTAACATAACTAATAACTAACTACATAACTAACTACATAACTAACTGCATAACTAATCAGCATAACTAAATACATAACTAACTGCATAACTAACTGCATAACTAACTACATAACTAACTACATAAATAACTGCATAACTAACTGCTGAGAACTACATAACTAACTGCATAACTAACTACATAACTAACAACATAACTAATCACACAACTAACTGCATAACTAACTGCATAACTAACTACATAACTAACTACATAACTAACTACATAACTAACTGCATAACTAACTACATAACTAACTGCATAACTAACTGCATAACTAACTGCATAACTAACTACATAACTAACTACATAAATAACTGCATAACTAACTACATAACTAACTGCTGAGAACTACATAACTAACTGCATAACTAACTACATAACTAACAACATAACTAACTACACAACTAACTGCATAACTAACTGCATAACTAACTACATAACTAACTGCAAAACTAACTACATAACTAACTGCATAACTAACTGCATAACTAACCACATAACTAACTACATAACTAACTACATAACTAACTGCTGAGAACTACATAACTAACAACATAACTAACTACACAACTAACTACATAACTAACTGCATAACTAACTGCATAACTAACTACATAACTAACTGCATAACTAACTGCATAACTAACTGCATAACTAACTACATAACTAACTACATAACTAACTACATAACTAACTGCATAACTAACTGCATAACTAACTACATAAATAACTGCATAACTAACTACATAACTAACTGCTGAGAACTACATAACTAACTGCATAACTAACTACATAACTAACAACATAACTAACTACACAACTAACTACATAACTAACTGCATAACTAACTACATAACTAACTGCATAACTAACTACATAACTAACTGCATAACTAACTGCATAACTAACTGCATAACTAACTGCATAACTAACTACATAACTAACTACATAACTAACTGCATAACTAACTGCATAACTAACTACATAACTAACTACATAAATAACTGCATAACTAACTACATAACTAACTGCTGAGAACTACATAACTAACTGCATAACTAACTACATAACTAACAACATAACTAACTACACAACTAACTACATAACTAACTGCATAACTAACTACATAACTAACTACATAACTAACTACATGACAAACTACATAACTAACTGCATAACTAACTGC
>NW_027016739.1:0-20367 GCF_036934945.1 Oncorhynchus masou masou
CTACACCTCACAACAACACACAGAACATGTAGACTACACCTCACAACAACATGTAGACTACACCTCACAACAACATGTAGACTACACCTCACAACAACACACAGAACATGTAGACTACACCTCACAACAACACACAGAACATGTAGACTACACCTCACAACAACATGTAGACTACACCTCACAACAACACACAGAACATGTAGACTACACCTCACAACAACATGTAGACTACACCTCACAACAACATGTAGACAACACCTCACAACAACACACAGAACATGTAGACTACACCTCACAACAACATGTAGACTACACCTCACAACAACATGTAGACTACACCTCACAACAACATGTAGACTACACCTCACAACAACATGTAGACTACACCTCACAACAACATGTAGACTACACCTCACAACAACACACAGAACATGTAGACTACACCTCACAACAACATGTAGACTACACCTCACAACAACATGTAGACTACACCTCACAACAACACAGAACATGTCGGCTACACCTCACAACAACATGTAGACTACACCTCACAACAACATGTAGGCTACACTTCACAACAACATGTAGACTACACCTCACAACAACATGTAGACTACACCTCACAACAACATGTAGACTACACCTCACAACAACACAGAACATGTCGGCTACACCTCACAACAACATGTAGACTACACCTCACAACAACATGTAGACTACACCTCACAACAACATGTAGACTACACCTCACAACAACATGTAGGCTACACCTCACAACAACATGTAGGCTACACCTCACAACAACATGTAGACTACACCTCACAACAACATGTAGACTACACCTCACAACAACATGTAGACTACACCTCACAACAACATGTAGACTACACCTCACAGCAACATGTAGGCTACACCTCACAACAACATGTAGACTACACCTCACAACAACATGTAGACTACACCTCACAACAACATGTCGGCTACACCTCACAACACCATGTAGACTACACCTCACAACAACACAGAACATGTAGACTACACCTCACAACAACATGTAGACTACACCTCACAACAACATGTAGACTACACCTCACAACAACACAGAACATGTAGACTACACCTCACAACAACACAAGGTCTCCAAATAATCTACAGTTACTAAAAAATCAGGAAGTAGACCTACTTCACCAAAACAGAACAATACGTTTTTCTTTGATGCTGCTATGGCTGATATACCAGTTTTACAACCCAGAAGCAAAAACATTAGACAAATATAATCAAATGTATTGCAAAGAGTAGCAAAGACATTAGATTAATATAATAAAATGTATTGCAAAGAGCATCCAATACAGAGCAGAGCAGCTGGACAATGATACACTTGTTATTGCCACAGTATCAGTTGTAGGATTTGTGAGCCCTGGGCTTCAACCCCTAATGTTAACGGACCTGTGCTGTGCCAGTCCTTCAGTAAGCCGCCTAATCACAACCTATCAGTGTACACCAGACAAAACCTGTTGGTGGGAAGGTGGCTACTGGTGGATATTAAGTTGACCAATAGATGGCCCATTTAAACACCTAACTCAGTCAGCAGCAAAAATGTATTTTGGAAGCTGGGAGTGGAGAAGCTGGGGGTGGAGAAGCTGGGGGTGGAGAAGCTGGGGGTGGAAACTGGCGGTGGAAGCTGGGGTGGCATAATTGCCAGCTACGCCCCACTAACTAATAGATTGTCTGAAAAACTGTAGATCAGAATGTAATTTATAGGAAGAATAGGGAGGAATATGACTAGCATAGATTAAAATAAGTAGGTAGACTAGGGTTTACAGCAGAGATTAAAATAAGTAGGTAGACTAGGGTTTACAGCATAGATTAAAATAAGTAGGTAGACTAGGGTTTACAGCATAGATCAAAATAAGTAGGTAGACTAGGGTTTACAGCATAGATTAAAATAAGTAGGTATACTAGGGTTTACAGCATAGATCAAAATAAGTAGGTAGACTAGGGTTTACAGCATAGATTAAAATAAGTAGGTAGACTAGGGTTTACAGCAGAGATTAAAACAAGTAGATAGACTAGGGTTTACAGCAGAGATTAAAACAAGTAGGTAGACTAGGGTTTACAGCAGAGATTAAAACAAGTAGGTAAGTAGAAAGGCTAGGCCTTATAGCAGAGTATAAAATAAGTAGGTAAGTAGAAAGGCTAGGCCTTATAGCAGAGTATAAAATAAGTAGGTTAGTAGGTAGGCTAGGGCTTACAGCAGAGTATGAAATAAGTAGGTTAGTAGGTAGGCTAGGGCTTACAGCAGAGTATGAAACAAAGCAAAACATTGGTGGTTGGTAAGTGGTAAGGTGGGTACTGTAAGTCAGCAGTACTGGGAACAGACAGTCAAGCCTGCAGTACTGGGAACAGACAGTCAAGTCTGCAGTACTGGGAACAGACAGTCAAGTCTGCAGTACTGGGAACAGACAGTCAAGTCTGCAGTACTGGGAACAGACAGTCAAGTCTGCAGTACTGGGAACAGACAGTCAGAGTCTGCAGTACTGGGAACAGACAGTCAAATCTGCCCAGTACTGGGAACAGACAGTCAAGTCTGCAGTACTGAAGACAGACAGTCAAGTCTGCAGTACTGGGAACAGACAGTCAAGCCTGTAGTACTGGGGAACAGACAGTCAAGTCTGCAGTACTGGGAACAGACAGTCAAGTCTGCAGTACTGGGAACAGACAGTCAGAGTCTGCAGTACTGGGAACAGACAGTCAAAGTCTCTCGGTACTGGGAACAGACAGTCAGTCTGCAGTACTGGAACAGACAGTCAAGTCTGCAGTACTGGGAACAGACAGTCAAGTCTGCAGTACTGGGAACAGACAGTCAAGTCTGCAGTACTGGGAACAGACAGTCAAGTCTGCAGTACTGGGAACAGACAGTCAAAGCACCACGGTACTGGGAACAGACAGTCAAGCCTGCAGTACTGGGAACAGACAGTCAAGTCTGCAGTACTGGGAACAGACAGTCAAGTCTGCAGTACTGGGAACAGACAGTCAAGCCTGTAGTACTGGGAACAGACAGTCAAGTCTGCAGTACTGGGAACAGACAGTCAAGTCTGCAGTACTGGGAACAGACAGTCAAGTCTGCAGTACTGGGAACAGACAGTCAAGTCTGCAGTACTGGGAACAGACAGTCAAGTCTGCAGTACTGGGAACAGACAGTCAAGCCTGCAGTACTGGGAACAGACAGTCAAGTCTGCAGTACTGGGAACAGACAGTCAAGCCTGCAGTACTGGGAACAGACAGTCAAGCCTGCAGTACTGGGAACAGACAGTCAAGTCTGCAGTACTGGGAACAGACAGTCAAGTCTGCAGTAATGGGAACAGACAGTCAAGTCTGCAGTACTGGGAACAGACAGTCAAGTCAGCAGTACTGGGAACAGACAGTCAAGCCTGTAGTACTGGGAACAGACAGTCAAGCCTGCAGTACTGGGAACAGACAGTCAAGTCTGCAGTACTGGGAACAGACAGTCAAGCCTGCAGTACTGGGAACAGACAGTCAAGTCTGCAGTACTGGGAACAGACAGAGTCTGCAGTACTGGGAACAGACAGTCAAGTCTGCAGTACTGGGAACAGACAGTCAAGTCAGCAGTACTGGGAACCTCAAGCCTGTAGTACTGGGAACAGACAGAGCCAGTACTGGGAACAGACAGTCAAGTCTGCAGTACTGGGAACAGACAGTCAAGTCTGCAGTACTGGGAACAGACAGTCAAGCCTGTAGTACTGGGAACAGACAGTCAAGCCTGTAGTACTGGGAACAGACAGTCAAGCCTGCAGTACTGGGAACAGACAGTCAAGCCTGCGCTGCCCAGTGTACCCTCAGCCCTACCCTACCGACCCCTGGCCCTCTCTACCCTGCCCACCCTCCAGCCTCTGCTCTTTCACTGGCATCTCCAACCAGTCCAGCACAGAACTTCCTGCCAGCGGCGAATCACATGAGTCTCAGGAGGGGAAGCTTCTCTGTGGCTGGGCCTGTGGCTTCTCTGTGGCTGGGCCTGTGGCTTCTCTGTGGCTGGGCCTGGGCTTCTCTGTGGCTGGGCCTGTGGCTTCTCTGTGGCTGGGCCTGTGGCTTCTCTGTGGCTGGGCCTGTGGCTTCTCTGGCTGGGCCTGTGGCTTCTCTGTGGCTGGGCCTGTGGCTTCTCTGTGGCTGGGCCTGTGGCTTCTCTGTGGCTGGGCCTGTGGCTTCTCTATGGCTGGGCCTGTGGCTTCTCTATGGCTTCTCTATGGCTGGGCCTGTGGCTGGGCCTGTGGCTGGGCCTGTTGCTTCTCTGTGGCTGGGCCTGTGGCTTCTCTATGGCTAGGCCTGTGGCTGGGCCTGTGGCTGGGCCTGTTGCTGGGCCTGTGGCTGGGTGTAACAGTGACACCACCTTGTCCCCGGGCCTTTGGGTTGGATCTGCATCACCATGAAGGCATGTGAGCCTCTGGGAGCGGCAGAGACAGCAAACCACAAGTCTACACTAAATGTACGACATTAAAAAGGACTAATGCCAGAGGGCGACGGATGAACACGGCCAGACAAAGACAATGAATAGACACCGACAGCTTCTATCGATTCATAATTCTACTACTAGAGATGCATTCATTCTACTACTACTATAGATGCATTCATTCTACTACTACTATAGATACATTCATTCTACTTAAATAACTAGATTATATGGTTTAGGGTCCATACAAAATATTCCAAATTGATCTTGACAGCTTCTGTCAATATTTACATTTTAGTCCCTCAGCAGACGCTCTTGTCCAGAGGGACTTACAACAGTGACTTTTCATACAGATATTTATAGATATATTCTACATACAGAACTGTATAAGCTACAGCCATTCATACAACACGATGCATTTCACGCAGACACCTGACTGTCAATTCCTATTCTACTTACAAACGACTATAGCAAGCTACAAACAGACACTCTGGGTCAAAATAGAAGTGTTTTAAAATGTTGGGTGGCTCCCCGTCCATTGCCTCGATACCCATTTACAGCTAGACCCCCTCCCCGGTAGATCTGGGTTAGGGTTTGAGTGACAGCTAGAGATCATAAGGAAAGGAAGGGACCATGTGACAGTCCTGACTTGTTTGGTCCAGTTGAAGACCATAAAAACAACTGCGGGAGATCAGACACAAGCGACAGGCAATGGCTGTCTACTTCATTAGTGTTTCAGTAGACTGCTTTAGTGTTTCAGTAGACTGTACTTTAGTGTTTGTTGGAGGAAATTATAGTTTAAATTATTAATTATGTATACATTTCTTTTAGAACCATGAAGTTTTAATACTATTATGTTATGGTATGAAATGTGTGGGTTCTTAGTTAAACTAGGACCGAAAATGTAGGTAAAACAAATTAATTGTCTGTACCTTGTGGGAAAGGGAGAAGGAGGGCAGATATCCTTCCAGACAGATAAGAATGTTCCATTAGTGGAGAATAAATGATATCTTTTAGACAGATTGGAATGTTTTTGTTTTATGAGGGGAGTAGAAGACGGTCTCCAGACCTGAAGACACTGCGCTATTATGGATCGGAGAGAGTGTGAGAAACTGATGACGTCATTTTATGTTCTCTCCTTAATTATTAGAATGTAATGTTCTTTGTATTTTGGGTCAGTACTCTTCGAGAATAAATGCTGAGCCTTGTTTTAAGACTGGTCTCGATCTATTTCATGCAATAATAAACTTACAACTTATTATGAAATAGATAGAGTGTGATTTTGGTTTTTGGCTACAAAACATATAGGAATTTAGAATTCCTCTAACGGTGATTCAGTAGACTGTACGTGGTGATTCAGTAGACTGTACATTAGTGATTCAGTAGACTGTACATTAGTGATTCAGTAGACTGTACATTAGTGATTCAGTAGACTGTACATTAGTGATTCAGTAGACTGTACATTAGTGATTCAGTAGACTGTACATTAGTGATTCAGTAGACTGTACATTAGTGATTCAGTAGACTGTACATTAGTGATTCAGTACTGTACATTAGTGATTCAGTAGACTGTACATTAGTGATTCAGTAGACTGTACATTAGTGATTGTACATGTACAGTGATTCAGTACACTGTACATTAGTGATTCAGTAGACTGTACATTAGTGATTCAGTAGACTGTACATTAGTGATTCAGTAGACTGTACATTAGTGATTCAGTACACTGTACATTAGTGATTCAGTAGACTGTACATTAGTGTTTCTATTAGGCCTAAATCCTGACCAAGGCATTAAAGCAGAAGACATTTAAAAAAATGTAATTGATTTAAAAAATGGACAAGACCTCTGTCATTGCCAACAAAGGGTATATAACAAAGTATTGAGATAAACTTTTTGTTATTGACCAAATACTTATTTTCCACCATAATTTACAAAACAAAATCATTAAAAATCCTACAATGTGATTTTCTGGATGTTTTATCTCTCATTTTGTCTGTCATGGTTGAAGTGTACCTATGTTGAAAATTACAGGCCTCTCTAATCTTTTTAAGTGGGAGAACTTGCACAATTGGTGGCTGACTAAATACTTTTGCCCCACTGTATGTATGTATGTTTTAAAAAAACATTGCATCACAGTGCCTCTCATCTAAAGATCTAATTTAACTGTAGTGTATATGAAGTGTATAAATACAATTCTTATTTAATGTTTTTATGTAATATCTTATGTTGTCCATTCCGGTTGTGTACGTTGTGGTGTATTTGTCAGTTGTGTGTGGACCTTGTGCAGTAGCTACATGGGGATCCAACAAAACAACCAGTGGCATTTACAACCTCACTCTACACAGGTTCTGCTTATGCTATTATTTATTAAGGCAGACAACTTCCCACAAATGCTATAGATAACCTAGATCAAAGGCTACAGAGTCTATATTGCTACAGAGTCCTATATTGCTACAGAGTCCTATATTGCTACAGAGTCCTATATTGCTACAGAGTCCTATATTACTACAGAGTCCTATATTACTACAGAGTCCTATATTACTACAGAGTCCCATATTACTACAGAGTCCTATATTACTACAGAGTCCTATATTACTACAGAGTCCTATATTGCTACAGAGTCCTATATTGCTACAGAGTCCAATATTGCTACAGAGTCCCATATTACTACAGAGTCCCATATTACTACAGAGTCCCATATTGCTACAGAGTCCTATATTACTACAGAGTCCTATATTACTACAGAGTCCTATATTACTACAGAGTCCTATATTACTACAGAGTCCCATATTACTAGAGTCCTATATTGCTACAGAGTCCCATATTACTACAGAGTCCCATATTACTACAGAGTCCTATATTACTACAGAGTCCTATATTACTACAGAGTCCCATATTACTACAGAGTCCTATATTACTACAGAGTTTCCAGCATACAACATAAATAAAGAAATAAATAATATCAATAAATAATATCAATATATATATTGTATATTATTTATTTATTTATATTATTAATGGAAATACAATTAATATAAATATATATATATATATATATATATATATATATAAATAAATATAAATAAACAAATATAAATATAAATACATATAAATAAATAAATATAAATAAATATAAATAAATTTATTTATTTAAATAGAAATAAATAAATAGAAATAAATGAAATTGGAAAATAAATATAAATATAAATGAAATATAATATATATAAATAAATATAAATATATACACACACAAAAGAATGTGGACATCCCTACAAATGAGTGGGTTCAGGTATTTCAGTTTCCCGTTGCTAACAGGTGCATAGCATTTTATGATGACGTGGGTGCCGTCTATTGCTCCGATCGTATCGGGGGGAACACATTGATGGTAACAACAACCTGGCGCTTCCGAGTGGCACTGCATCTCAGTGTCAGAGGCGTCCCTATAGTCCCTGGTTCGAATCCGGACTGTATCACATCCGGCCGTGACTGTAAGTCCCATAGGGCGGCGCACAATTGGGCCAGGGTAGGCTGTCATTGTAAATAGGAATTTGTTCTTAACTGACTTGCCTAGTTAAATTAAGTTTACATTTAAAAAATAAAATAAAAACCTGTTGTGCGATAGTGAATGGAAATTGTACCTTACTTTTCGTTTCCCTAATGATTGCAACCAAAAGGTGCTGTGAAACGACGACCGGCTCCCGCTCAAAAGTGCCTGATGCCAAAAACATGAGGGTGGACTGCACTTGGGTGTGCACCGGAATGGCTTGAGTTTGTCTTTCCAACATAAGTCTTAAATCCTGGCAAAAATCCTATGAGATTGGTTTTGGTAAATGATATCTGACGAGCCAATCTGTACTTCATTTTTTTTTGTTTAAGTCCCACTTGTGTACTGAATCATCCAACAAAGCAAGATCAGCAATCTCTCCTTCTATTTCCCATTAGATCGGTCTTTGATAATATCTCAATAACGGTTTCACTTTCACACGAGCCTCGAATTGAACAAATTGCTGTACTATATATGGACTACTATCGTATGGAATGTATTGATGTCATCAAATTATAGGATATAGCATGACCAAAGTAAGTGAACACCTGCTCATCGAACATCTCATTCCAAAATCAAGGGCATTCCTAAGGAGTTTGTCCCTCCATTTGCTGCTATAACAGCCTCCACTCTTCTGGGAAGGCTTTCCCACTAGATGTTGGAACATTGCTGCTATAACAGCCTCCACTCTTCTGGGAAGGCTTTCCACTAGATGTTGGAACATTGCTGCTATAACAGCCTCCACTCTTCTGGGAAGGCTTTCCACTAGATGTTGGAACATTGCTGCTATAACAGCCTCCACTCTTCTGGGAAGGCTTTCCACTGGAACATTGATAACAGCCTCCACTTATCTGGAGGCTTTCCACTAGATGTTGTAACATTGCTGCTATAACAGCCTCCACTCTTCTGGGAAGGCTTTCCACTAGATGTTGGAACATTGCTGCAAAAACAGCTTCCACTCTTCTGGGAAGGCTTTCCACTAGATGTAGGAACAGGCTATAACACATTGCTTTCCACTAGATGTTGGAACATTGCTATAACAGCCTCCACTCTTCTAGATGGGAAGCAAAAACAGCCTCCACTCTTCTGGGAAGGCTTTCCACTAGATGTTGGAACATTGCTGCTGGAACATAACAGCCTCCACTCTTCTGTGAAGGCTTCTGGGAATTGCTGCAAAAAACAGCCTCCACTCTTCTGGGAAGGCTTTCCACTAGATGTTGGAACATTGCAAAAACAGCCTCCAATCTTCTGAAGGCTTTCCACTAGATGTTGGAACAGCTATAACATTCCAACTCTTCTGTTGGAACATTGCTGCTATAACAGCCTTCTTCTGGGAAGGCTTTCCACTAGATGTTGTTGGAACATTACTAGATGTTGGAACATCACGGGACTTGCTTCCATTCAGCCACCAGATGTTGGGCGATGAGGCCTGGCTCGCAGTCGGTGTTCCAATTTATCCAAAGGTGTGCAATTGAGTTGAGGTCAGGGCTGTATGGACCTCGCTTTGTGCACGGGGACATTGTCATGTTGAAACAGGACAGGGCCTTCCCCAAACTGTTGCCACAAAGTTGGAAGCACAGAATCATCTGGAATGTCATTGTATGCTGTGGCGTTAAGATTTATCTTCAATGGAACTATAAGGGGCATGAACCATGAAAAACAGCCCCAGACCATAATCCCTCCTCCTCTAAACTTTACAGTTGGCACGATGCATTCTGGCAGGTTCCGTCCTCCTGGCACCCGCCAAACCCAGATTAGTCTGTCGGACTACCAGATGGTGAAGCGTGATTCGTCACCAGAGAATGAGTTTCCACTGCTCCAGATTCCAATGGCGGCAAGCTTTACACTACTCCAGCCGACACTTGGCATATGGTGATCTTAGGCTTGTGTGCGGCCATCGAAACCCATTTCATGAAGCTCCCGACGAACAATTATTGTACGGACGTTGCTACCAGAGGCAGTTTGGAACTCGGGAAGGGAGTGTTGAAACCGAGGACAGACGATTTTTAAGCACAGCGCACTTCAGCATTCTGCGGTCCAGTTCTGTGAGCTTGTATGGCCTACCACTTTGTGGCTGAGTAGTTGTTGCTCCTCGACGTTTCCACTTCACAATAACAACACTAACAGTTGACCTGGGGCAGCTCTAGCAGGGCAGACATTTTACAAAGGGACTTGATGGAAAGGTGGTATCCTATGACAGTGCCACGTTGAGAGTCACTGAGCTCTCCAGTAAGGTCATTCTACTGTCGATGTTTGTCTATGGAGATTGCATGGCTGTGTGCTTGATTTTTATACAACTGTCTGCAACAGGTGTGGCTGAAATAGCCAGATCCACTCATTTGAAGGAGTGTCCACAAACTTTGACAGACTTATGCCTCTAGACGTTAATTATCCTTCATTATGTGTGTCAATCATATTTGGTGTTTAGCCTATATTTATGTAATTAAAAGTCTCAATAAAGTTGGGCAAAATGTTCTTCCACTCCCTCATGTCAGCATCAATTTGCAAATGAGGCTGTGGCCAATATGCATGTAGGCTTTTTTCATTTATGTACATGCAAATTACATTTGAACATGAGTCCAATGGTGGCCTTTCAGGTACAATTCTGATCAGAGTAACTGTGATGTGTGTGTGTGATTTATTTTAATTAAATCTATAATCTTCTTGTCTGACTTTTTAGATGTTGTTGTTTTTAACTTGTCCCGGACAAAAGGTGATTAACGTAGAGCACTGCCTTATGTTTTGGGTGAATCCAACAACACATCACGGAGTAACTGCCTCCTTATTTTAAAGAAGTAAAAAAAAAAAAATTTAATAATAATAATGCAAACATTGCAGAGCTCTTACGAGACTTACCCAAGAAGACTCCCAGCTGTAATCGCTGCCAAAGGTGTTTCTAACATGTGTTATTTTTTGTTTGCTTTTTTTTTCAATATAAATTGGAGAGTATTCAGACCCACGCAAACAGAAAATAATTCTTTAATCTCAGGCGTCTCTTCAACATGATTTATTCTCAGAGGTTACCCAACGTGGACCTTGCCGTCATATCTCTCGACGCCGAAAAGGCCTAATTTGAGTGGTCCAATCTATTTAAGGTCCTACAGAAATGTAACATTGGAGATTCATTCATGAAATGGATGCAGCTTGAAAATCAGAACCCAGTTGGCTCAGTATAGAACCTGAGAATTGTCACCCTTTTTCTCGATCGGCGCAGTGATTTTGTCCCGCAGTGAATTTGGAGATGTCACTTTATAGTAACAGTCCTTTTATACAGTCCGTATCTGGAAACAAATTCATGTCCAGTTTGACCTTAGACCCATATCATTCCTACTTCCTATGGCCAGGAATCCCTCCTGTGCCCCCACTAACCTTGATAACGCCTTTGAGCGATGGGGAGAGCTAGGGATCAACAACACAGGGGATCTATATATAGAAGGGACCTTTTGCCTGCTTTGATTTGCAGATTGTCTAGCCCGGTTTATTTGTACTGGTCCAGGTTTTGCAGCTCTTTCAGAACATCTGCTGTCTGGATTTGGGTGAAGGAGAAGCTGGGGAGGCTCGGGCAAGTAGCAGCAGGGGGTGCGGAGCTGTTGGCCGGGGTTGGAGTAGCCAGGAGGAAGGCATGGCCAGCCGTAGAGAAATGCTTATTGAAATTTTAGATCATGGATTTATCAGTGGTGACCGTGTTACCTAGCCTCAGTGCAGTGGGCAGCTGAGAGGAGGTGCTCTTGTTCTCCATGGACTTTACAGTGTCCCAAAACTTTTTATTATGGGGTATTGTGATGTTATTATGGGGTATTGTGATGTCATTATGGGGTATTGTAATGTAATTATGGGGTATTGTGATGTCAATATGGGGTATTGGGATGTCATTATGGGGTATTGTAATGTCATTATGGGGTAATGTGATGTCATTATGGGGTATTGGGATGTCATTATGGGGTATTGTGATGTCATTATGGGGTATTGTGATGCCATTATGGGGTATTGTGATGTCATTATGGGGTATTGTGATGTCATTATGGGGTATTGTGATGTCATTATGGGGTATTGTGATGTCATTATGGGGTATTGTGATGTCATTATGGGGTATTGTGATGTCATTATGGGGTATTGTGATGTCATTATGGGGTATTGTGATCTCATTATGGGGTATTGTGATGTCATTATGGGGTATTGTGATGTCATTATGGGGTATTGTGATGCCATTATGGGGTATTGTGATGCCATTATGGGGTATTGTGATGCCATTATGGGGTATTGTGATGTCATTATGGGGTATTGTGATGTCATTATGGGGTATTGTGATGCCATTATGGGGTATTGTAATGTCATTATGGTGTATTGTGTGTAGATTGAGGGGAAAACACAATGTAATCCATTTTAGAATAAGGCAGTAATGTAACAAATATGGAAAAAGAGAAGGTGTCTGAAAACTTTCCGAATGCACCATATATATGTATAGAATTCTTCTTCCTCTTTGACACAGTATTTTCTGTGGATCATTGAAAAAAAATGACAATAAAATACATATTAATCCCTTTAAAACACGAACAAATCCAAGGGGGATGTAGACTGTCTATAGGCACTGTATAAAATCACTTTAAAATTGTTAAAGAGTTGCCCCTGTGGGAATGGGATGAATCAAGTTTAGGCCATTGGAATTAATTTAAACATTATTTTACAGTCTGCTCCTCTGTTCAGTATTCTTCTCCTCCTCCTCTGTTCAGTATTCTTCTCCTCCTCCTCCTCTGTTCAGTATCCTTCTTCTCCTCCTCCTCCTCTGTTCAGTATTCTTCTCCTCCTCCTCCTCTGTTCAGTATTCTTCTTCTCCTCCTCCTCCTCTGTTCAGTATTCTTCTCCTCCTCCTCCTCTGTTCAGTATTCTTCTCCTCCTCCTCCTCTGTTCAGTATTCTTCTCCTCCTCCTCCTCCTCTGTTCAGTATTCTTCTCCTCCTCCTCCTCCTCTGTTCAGTATTCTTCTCCTCCTCCTCCTCCTCTGTTCAGTATTCTTCTTCTCCTCCTCCTCTGTTCAGTATTCTTCTCCTCCTCCTCTGTTCAGTATTCTTCTTCTCCTCCTCTGTCCAGTATTCTTCTCCTCCTCCTCTGTTCAGTATTCTTCTCCTCCTCTGTCCAGTATTCTTCTCCTCCTCCTCTGTTCAGTATTCTTCTTCTTCTCCTCCTCCTCTGTTCAGTATTCTTCTTCTTCTCCTCCTCCTCTGTTCAGTATTCTTCTTCTCCTCCTCCTCCTCTGTTCAGTATTCTTCTCCTCCTCCTCCTCTGTTCAGTATTCTTCTTCTCCTCCTCCTCTGTTCAGTCTTTCCTCCTCCTCTGTTCAGTATTCCTCCTCCTCCTCTGTTCAGTATTCTTCTCCTCCTCCTCTGTTCAGTATTCTTCTCCTCCTCCTCTGTTCAGTATTCTTCTCCTCCTCTGTCCAGTATTCTTCTCCTCCTCCTCTGTTCAGTATTCTTCTCCTCCTCTGTCCAGTATTCTTCTCCTCCTCCTCCTCTCTTCAGTATTCTCCTCCTCCTCTGTTCAGTATCCTTCTTCTTCTTCTCCTCCTCTGTTCAGTATTCTCCTCCTCCTCCTCTGTTCAGTATTCTTCTTCTTCTCCTCCTCCTCTGTTCAGTATTCTTCTCCTCCTCCTCTGTTCAGTATTCTTCTCCTCCTCCTCTGTTCAGTATCCTTCTTCTCCTCCTCCTCCTCTGTTCAGTATTCTTCTTCTCCTCCTCTGTTCAGTATTCTTCTCCTCCTCCTCTGTTCAGTATCATTCTTCTTCTCCTCCTCCTCTGTTCAGTATCCTTCTTCTTCTCCTCCTCCTCTGTTCAGTATCCTTCTTCTCCTCCTCCTCTGTTCAGTATTCTTCTTCTCCTCCTCTGTTCAGTATTCTTCTCCTCCTCCTCCTCTGTTCAGTATTCTTCTTCTTCTCCTCCTCTGTTCAGTATTCTCCTCCTCCTCCTCTGTTCAGTATCCTTCTTCTCCTCCTCCTCCTCTGTTCAGTATCCTTCTTCTTCTCCTCCTCCTCTGTTCAGTATTCTTCTCCTCCTCCTCTGTTCAGTATCCTTCTCCTCCTCCTCCTCTGTTCAGTATTCTTCTTCTTCTCCTCCTCCTCTGTTCAGTATCCTTCTTCTCCTCCTCTGTTCAGTATTCTTCTTCTTCTCCTCCTCCTCTGTTCAGTATTCTTCTCCTCCTCCTCTGTTCAGTATCCTTCTCCTCCTCCTCTGTTCAGTATTCTTCTCCTCCTCCTCTGTTCAGTATTCTTCTTCTCCTCCTCCTCCTCTGTTCAGTATTCTTCTCCTCCTCCTCTGTTCAGTATCCTTCTTCTTCTCCTCCTCCTCTGTTCAGTATTCTTCTTCTTCTCCTCCTCCTCTGTTCAGTATCCTTCTTCTTCTCCTCCTCCTCTGTTCAGTATCCTTCTTCTTCAGTATCCTCTCCCTCCTCTGTTCAGTATTCTTTCTTCTTCTTCTCCTCCTCCTCTGTTCAGTATCTGTTCTTCTTCTTCTCCTCCTCCTCTGTTCAGTATCCTTCTTCTTCTCCTCCTCCTCTGTTCAGTATCCTTCTTCTTCTCCTCCTCCTCTGTTCAGTATTCTTCTCCTCCTCCTCTGTTCAGTATCATTCTTCTTCTCCTCCTCCTCTGTTCAGTATCCTTCTTCTCCTCCTCCTCCTCTGTTCAGTATTCTTCTTCTCCTCCTCCTCCTCTGTTCAGTATTCTTCTTCTCCTCCTCCTCTGTTCAGTATTCTCCTCCTCCTCCTCCTCCTCCTCTGTTCAGTATTCTTCTTCTCCTCTCTCCTCTCCTCCTCCTCTGTTCAGTATTCTTCTTCCTCCTCCTCCTCTGTTCAGTATTCTTCTCCTCCTCCTCTGTTCAGTATCCTTCTTCTTCTCCTCCTCCTCTGTTCAGTATTCTTCTCTCTTCTTCTCCTTCCTCCTCTGTTCAGTATTCTTCTCCTCCTCCTCTGTTCAGTATTCTTCTCCTCCTCCTCTGTTCAGTATTCTTCTTCTTCTCCTCCTCCTCTGTTCAGTATTCTTCTTCTTCTCTGTTCCTCCTCTGTTCAGTATCTCTGTTCAGTATTCTTCTCCTCCTCCTCTGTTCAGTATCCTTCTTCTTCTCCTCCTCCTCTGTTCAGTATCCTTCTTCTCCTCCTCCTCCTCTGTTCAGTATTCTTCTTCTCCTCCTCCTCTGTTCAGTATCCTTCTTCTTCTCCTCCTCCTCTGTTCAGTATCCTTCTTCTTCTCCTCCTCCTCTGTTCAGTATCTCTGTTCTTCTCTCCTCCTCCTCTGTTCAGTATCTGTTCAGTATTCTTCTCCTCCTCCTCTGTTCAGTATCCTTCTTCTTCTCCTCCTCCTCTGTTCAGTATCCTTCTTCTTCTCCTCCTCCTCTGTTCAGTATCCTTCTTCTTCTCCTCCTCCTCTGTTCAGTATCCTTCTTCTTCTCCTCCTCCTCTGTTCAGTATCCTTCTTCTTCTCCTCCTCCTCTGTTCAGTATTCTTCTCCTCCTCCTCTGTTCAGTATTCTTCTCCTCCTCCTCTGTTCAGTATCCTTCTTCTTCTCCTCCTCCTCTGTTCAGTATCCTTCTTCTCCTCCTCCTCCTCTGTTCAGTATTCTTCTTCTCCTCCTCCTCCTCTGTTCAGTATTCTTCTCCTCCTCCTCCTCCTCTGTTCAGTATTCTTCTCCTCCTCCTCCTCCTCTGTTCAGTATTCTTCTCCTCCTCCTCCTCCTCTGTTCAGTATTCTTCTCCTCCTCCTCCTCCTCTGTTCAGTATTCTTCTCCTCCTCCTCTGTTCAGTATCCTTCTTCTTCTCCTCCTCCTCTGTTCAGTATCCTTCTTCTCCTCTGTTCAGTATTCCTCCTCCTCTGTTCAGTATCCTTCTTCTTCTCCTCCTCCTCTGTTCAGTATCTTCTCCTCTTCTCCTCCTCCTCTGTTCAGTATCCTCCTCCTCTTCTATTCTCCTCCTCCTCTGTTCAGTATTCTTCTCCTCTCCTCTTCTCCTCCTCTCCTCTGTTCAGTATTCTTCCTTCTGTCCTCCTCTCCTCCTCTGTTCAGTATTCTTCTGTTCTCCTCCTCCTCTGTTCAGTATTCTTCTCCTCCTCCTCTGTTCAGTATTCTCCTCCTCCTCTGTTCAGTATTCTTCTCCTCCTCCTCCTCTGTTCAGTATTCTTCTTCTCCTCCTCCTCCTCTGTTCAGTATTCTTCTTCTCCTCCTCCTCTGTTCAGTATTCTTCTCCTCCTCCTCCTCTGTTCAGTATTCTTCTCCTCCTCCTCTGTTCAGTATTCTTCTCCTCCTCCTCTGTTCAGTATTCTTCTTCTTCTCCTCCTCCTCTGTTCAGTATCCTTCTTCTTCTCCTCCTCCTCTGTTCAGTATTCTTCTTCTTCTCCTCCTCCTCTGTTCAGTATTCTTCTCCTCCTCCTCTGTTCAGTATTCTTCTCCTCCTCCTCTGTTCAGTATTCTTCTCCTCCTCCTCTGTTCAGTATCCTTCTTCTTCTCCTCCTCCTCTGTTCAGTATCCTTCTTCTCCTCCTCCTCCTCTGTTCAGTATTCTTCTTCTCCTCCTCCTCCTCTGTTCAGTATTCTTCTTCTCCTCCTCCTCTGTTCAGTATTCTTCTCCTCCTCCTCCTCCTCTGTTCAGTATTCTTCTCCTCCTCCTCTGTTCAGTATCCTTCTTCTTCTCCTCCTCCTCTGTTCAGTATCCTTCTTCTTCTCCTCCTCCTCCTCTGTTCAGTATTCTTCTCCTCCTCCTCTGTTCAGTATCCTTCTTCTTCTCCTCCTCCTCTGTTCAGTATTCTTCTCTCCTCCTCTGTTCAGTATCCTTCTCCTCCTCCTCCTCTGTTCAGTATTCTTCTCCTCCTCCTCTGTTCAGTATTCTTCTCCTCCTCCTCTGTTCAGTCCTCCTCCTCTGTTCAGTATTCTCCTCCTCCTCTGTTCAGTATTCTCCTCCTCCTCCTCCTCTGTTCAGTATTCTTCTCCTCCTCCTCTGTTCAGTATTCTTTCTCCTCCTCCTCTGTTCAGTATTCTTCTTCTCCTCCTCCTCTGTTCAGTATTCTTCTTCTCCTCCTCCTCCTCTGTTCAGTATTCTTCTCCTCCTCCTCTGTTCAGTATTCTTCTCCTCCTCCTCTGTTCAGTATCCTTCTCCTCCTCCTCTGTTCAGTATTCTTCTTCTCCTCCTCCTCCTCTGTTCAGTATTCTTCTCCTCCTCCTCTGTTCAGTATCCTTCTTCTTCTCCTCCTCCTCTGTTCAGTATTCTTCTCCTCCTCCTCTGTTCAGTATCCTTCTTCTTCTCCTCCTCCTCTGTTCAGTATTCTTCTCCTCCTCCTCTGTTCAGTATTCTTCTCCTCCTCCTCTGTTCAGTATTCCTCCTCCTCCTCTGTTCAGTATTCTTCTCCTCCTCCTCTGTTCAGTATCCTTCTTCTTCTCCTCCTCCTCTGTTCAGTATTCTTCTCCTCCTCCTCTGTTCAGTATCCTTCTTCTTCTCCTCCTCCTCTGTTCAGTATTCTTCTCCTCCTCCTCTGTTCAGTATTCTTCTCCTCCTCCTCTTCAGTTCTTCTCCTCCTCCTCTGTTCAGTATTCTTCTCCTCCTCCTCTGTTCAGTATTCTTCTCCTTCTTCTCTCCTCCTCCTCTGTTCAGTATTCTTCTCCTCCTCCTCTGTTCAGTATTCTTCTTCTCCTCCTCCTCTGTTCAGTATTCTTCTCCTCCTCCTCTGTTCAGTATTCTTCTTCTTCTCCTCCTCCTCTGTTCAGTATCCTTCTTCTTCTCCTCCTCCTCTGTTCAGTATCCTTCTTCTTCTCCTCCTCCTCTGTTCAGTATCCTTCTTCTTCTCCTCCTCCTCTGTTCAGTATTCTTCTCTCTCCTCCTCTGTTCAGTATTCTTCTTCTCCTCCTCCTCTGTTCAGTATTCTTCTCCTCCTCCTCTGTTCAGTATTCTTCTTCTCCTCCTCCTCTGTTCAGTATTCTTCTCCTCCTCCTCTGTTCAGTATTCTGTTCAGTATTCTCCTCCTCCTCTGTTCAGTATCCTCCTCCTCTGTTCAGTATTCTCCTCCTCCTCTGTTCAGTATTCTTCTTCTCCTCCTCCTCTTCTTCTCTCCTCCTCCTCTGTTCAGTATTCTTCTTCTCCTCCTCTGTTCAGTATCCTTCTCCTCCTCCTCTGTTCAGTATCTCTGTTCAGTATTCTTCTCCTCCTCCTCTGTTCAGTATCCTTCTTCTCCTCTCCTCCTCCTCCTCTGTTCAGTATTCTGTTCTCTCCTCCTCCTCCTCTGTTCAGTATTCTTCTTCTCCTCCTCCTCTGTTCAGTATTCTTCTCCTCCTCCTCCTCCTCTGTTCAGTATTCTTCTCCTCCTCCTCTGTTCAGTATTCTCCTCCACCTCCTCTATTCAGTATTCTCCTCCACCTCCTCTGTTCAGTATTCTCCTCCTCCTCCTCTGTTCAGTATTCTTCTCCTCCTCCTCTGTTCAGTATTCTCCTCCTCCTCCTCTGTTCAGTATTCTCCTCCTCCTCCTCTGTTCAGTATTCTTCTCCTCCTCCTCTGTTCAGTATTCTCCTCCACCTCCTCTGTTCAGTATTCTCCTCCTCCTCCTCTGTTCAGTATTCTTCTCCTCCTCTCTTCAGTATTCTCCTCCTCCTCCTCTCTTCAGTATTCTTCTCCTCCTCTCTTCAGTATTCTCCTCCTCCTCCTCTGTTCAGTATTCTTTGTCCAGAGAGGTCTTCTTCACATGGGGGACTGTGAAGGTTGGAGCCAGGGGTAGAGAATGACAAAGACTGCATCCCAAAAAGGCACCCTATTCCCTACATAGTGCACTACTTTTGAACACAGCGCTATGGGCATTATTCCTCCTCGGAATAGAGTGACATTTGTTCAGTATTCTTTGTCCAGAGACTGGGCACTTAGAGGTTGGAGCCAGGAGTAGAAATGACACAGGTCAGTGGTTATTGATCATAGTACTACTTTTGCACAGCTGAAATATCTCTGTCTAAATTAGAGTGCCATACTAGACTGGTGAATTCAAAGGTTTGGAAGTTCACTCAGTGGTTATTAAGGGTACTGTGCCAAATAATATCTAAATGTCTAAATTAGAGTTTAGATGACGGACTAAATTATTTTAGCAGGTAGGGAATAAAATATCCCATATCATCAACATCCAAGCCCAGTTGGAACAAACTGTCAATTGAAAGCCTACTCTTTCAGGTGAGCAACAGAACTAGGCAAGGGGGCCCTGCCTATACCCATGATGGAGAAACGATGCATTGATTAAGCCAGCAGATTCCTTGAACGTCTGTTCCACAACAAATGGCACACACATAAAGAACAATGTGCAAAAGATGGAAAATGAATATTCACTAATGTAGGGCTACCTTTACTGCTTCAATTGATATAATAATAGATGGCATGACAATCCCCTATTCATGATCTGGATGCTGAACCTAAAACACACAAAAGGAGCATGAGGACCACACAGAGACCGGACCAGCTCGTTCTGAAACAGCAGCTCTCTGGCGCTCTCTCTCCGCTTCATTGTCCATCTCTCAGCTGTTGAATTAGTCGCATTAGAAATGCAGATTGTCACCAAATCACGTGGAGCATATGAAAGGTCTTCAGTTTCGTCCCAAATAGCACCACAAACCATTCATAGTGCACTACTTTTGACTAGGGAGCATAGGGATCTTTGACTAGGGAGCATAGGGATCTTTGACTAGGGAGCATAGGGATCTTTGACCAGGAGCATAGGATCTTTGACCGGGAGCATAGGGATCTTTGACCGGGGAGCATAGGGATCTTTGACTAGGGGAGCATAGGGATCTTTGACTAGGGAGCATAGGGATCTTTGACTAGGGAGAGCATAGGGATCTTTGACCGGGGCATAGGGATCTTTGACCGGGGAGCACAGGGATCTTGCTGACCGGGGAGCATAGGGATCTTTGACCGGGGAGCATAGGGGATCTTTGACCGGGGAACATAGGGATCTTTGACCAGGGAGCATAGGGATCTTTGACCAGGGAGCATAGGGATCTTTGACCGAGCATAGGGATCTTTGACCAGGGAGCATAGGATCTTTGACTAGGGAGCATAGGGATCTTTGACCGGCATAGGATCTTGACCACAGGGATCTTTGACCGGATCTTTGCGCATAGGATCTTTGACCGGGAGCATGAGGGATCTTGACCGGGAGCATAGGGATCTTTGACTAGGGGAGCATAGGATCTTTTGACTAGGGAGCATAGGGATCTTTGACCGAGCATAGGGGATCTTTGACTAGGGCATAGGGATCTTTGACTAGGGGAGCATAGGGATCTTTGACGTGGAGGGAGCATAGGGATCTTTGACCGGGGAGCATAGGGATCTTTGACCGGGGAGCATAGGGATCTTTGACCG
>NW_027016740.1:0-108252 GCF_036934945.1 Oncorhynchus masou masou
GCATTCTATATGTTGTGTGTTTCTCTCCGTGCAGGCGAGGCAGCGCGTCGAGGTGATCCCATGATGCACCAGTCCATGTCCTTATCATCGTCTGGCGTGTCCAACCATAGCCACCGGACGGGCCATCCACCCATCAGCCCCAGCAAGAGGAAGCACAGCCGTAGCCTCAGCACAGGACAGGACCAACAAGACGACGATGACCAAGACTGTGACAACCAACACGTGGCCAAGATGAGCCGGCTGTTTGCTGCACAGCTGTAAGTAGATACTCACTCACACACACACACACACACACGCACACACACACACACACACACACACACACACACACACACACACACACACACACACACACACACACAGATAAAGTGACAGATGACGTTTGTTTTGGCTCCACATGCATTGTGACATCGTAATGGAATGTCCAATTTTCCAAATGTATCACATATGACTTCTTGGGGAAGTGTTTTGCAGAAAGCTGAATAATTGCTACAAAGGGAGTTCACTCTGTGTTCAGGGTGCTGTGCCATGTGAGAAATGCACAGGACAGGTAGCCACAGTGTTTTGCCGCAGGTACAGCTGACTGGTATCAATATAATATCATCCAAAAATGATCTCTGTATGTAACTGTTTAGAGTTTCCCCCTCCTTTTCTAGTAGCCACAGTAGCTAGCTAGCGCTCCATCAGATGGATTCCCGTGTGGCTGAGCAGGCAGCTACGCTAGCTAGCTAGTGCCCCATCAGATGGATTCCCGTGTGGCTGAGCAGGCAGCTACGCTAGCTAGCTAGTGCCCCATCAGATGGATTCCCGTGTGGCTGAGCAGGCAGCTACGCTAGCTAGCTAGTGCCCCATCAGATGGATTCCCGTGTGGCTGAGCAGGCAGCTACGCTAGCTAGCTAGTGCCCCATCAGATGGATTCCCGTGTGGCTGAGCAGGAAACTACGCTAGCTAGCTAGCGCCCCATCAGATGGATTCCCGTATGGCTGAGCAGGAAACTACACGCTAGCTAGCTAGCTAGTGCCCCATCAGATGGATTCCGTGTGGCTGAGCAGGAAACTGACGCTAGCTAGCGCTATTCTAGCTAGCTAGTGTACCAGTGGCTGAGCAGGCGCCTACGCTAGCTAGCTAGCGCCCCATCAGATGGATTCCCGTATGGCTGAGCAGGAAACTACGCTAGCTAGCTAGCGCACCATCAGATGGATTCCCATGTGGCTGAGCAGGCAGCTACGCTAGCTAGCTAGCGCCCCATGCTGCAGATTCCCAGATGCCTGAGAGAGAATGTGCTGCCTGGACGTTGGTATTTCTCTACTGGGATCTGCTGCTCCGTCTGAGGCCCAGGATTCCTCACATACCATGCCTGTGATTGGATGTCTGGGCAGAGGAGGCTGGTCGTGCCCTCCCTCCATGCTTGGTCATGGGCTGTATCTGAAAGGGCACCATATCCCCTATATAGTTCTCTCTGGTCTAAATGGTCTGATGTAGTGCATTATCAAGGGGATTGGCTGCTGTTGTGGAGGGCCCTAGCTCACATAACTCACATTCCTCCCCTGCCTGCCCTCCCCTCTACTTCCCTGCCTGCCTGCTTGCCATCCCTTGCCTGCCTGCCTTGTGGCAACAGATGGGGAAAGCCATTTCCTGGTTCAGCATGACAATGCCCGAGTGCGCAAAGAGAGGTCCATACAGAAATGGTTTGTCGATCGGTGTGGAAGAACTTGACTGGCCAGCATAGAGCCCTGACCTCAACCCCACCAAACTCCTTTGGGATGAATTGGAACGCCGACTGTGAGCCAGGACTAATCGCCCAACATCAGTGCTCGACCTCACTAATGCTCTTGTAGCTGAATGGAAGCAAGTTCCAGCAGGAATGTTCCAACATCTAGTGGAAAGCCTTCCCAGAAGAGAGGATGCTGTTATAGCAGCAATGTTCCTACATCTAGTGGAAAGCCTTCCCAGAAGAGTGGAGGCTGTTATAGCAGCAATGTTCCAACATCTAGTGGAAAGCCTTTCCAGAAGAGTGGAGGCTGTTATAGCGGCAATGTTCCTACATCTAGTGGAAAGCCTTCCCAGAAGAGTGGAGGCTGTTATGACAGCAATGTTCCAACATCTCGTGGCAAGCCTTCCCAGAAGAGTGGAGGCTGTTATGACAGCAATGTTCCTACATCTAGTGGAAAGCCTTCCCAGAAGAGAGGATGCTGTTACAGCAGCAATGTTCCTACATCTAGTGGAAAGCCTTCCCAGAAGAGTGGAGGCTGTTATAGCAGCAATGTTCCAACATCTAGTGGAAAGCCTTCCCAGAAGAGCGGAGGCTGTTATAGCAGCAAAGGGGGGACCAACTCCATATTAATACCCATGATTTAGGAATTAGATATTTGACAGTGTCCACATACTTAGTTTTTAACTCTGCATTGTTGGTTAAGGGCTCATAAGTAAACATTTAATTTGATTTGACTCACAGAGGCGTACTTACCATTACCCAATTTGTAAGTCGCTCTGGATAAGAGCGTCTGCTAAATGACTTAAATGTAAATGTAATTGCACAGTAGAGGCAATTGCCTCAGGCCTCACATCAAGGGCCCTCGTAAGCTGGGCATTATAAATAATGATACTCGTAATCATTTTTTTTAAAGTAATGTATCCGCTTGAGGCCCCCCCCCCATGTGCCACTCGAGCCCCCCCCCATGTGCCACTCGAGCCCCCCCCCCCATGTGCCACTCGAGCCCCCCCCATGTGCCACTCGAAGTTTCAAAGGAAATGGGGGGAGGTGCCCTGCCACTATGCCACTATGTCACTATGCCATGCCACTATTCCTGGCCACTATGCCACTATGCTCTGCCACTATGCCTGGCCACTATGCCACTATGCTCTGCCACTATGCCTGGCCACTATGCCCTGTCACTATGCCACTATGCCCTGTCAGTATGTCCTGTCACTATGCCACTATGCCCTGTCACTATGCCACTATACCCTGTCACTATGCCTTGTCACTATGTCACTATGCCCTGTCACTATGCCACTATGCCTGGCCACTATGCCCTGTCACTATGCCACTATGCCCTGCCACTATGCCTGGCCACTATGCCCTGTCACTATGCCCTGCCACTATGCCCTGTCACTATGTCCTGTCACTATTGTACTATGCCCTGTCACTATGCCACTATACCCTGTCACTATGCCTTGTCACTATGCCACTATGCCTGGCCACTATGCCCTGTCACTATGCCACTATGCCCTGCCACTATGCCCTGTCACTATGCCCTGCCACTATGCCCTGTCACTATGCCCTGCCACTATGCCTGGCCATGTCACTATGCCCTGCCACTATGCCCTGCCACTATGCCCTGCCACTATGTCCTGCCACTATGTCCTGCCACTATGTCCTGCCACTATGTCCTGCCACTATGCCCTGCCACTATGCCCTGCCACTATGCCTGGCCATGTCACTATGCCACTATGCCCTGCCACTATGTCCTGCCACTATGTCCTGCCACTATGTCCTGCCACTATGTCCTGCCACTATGCCCTGCCACTATGCCCTGCCACTATGCCCTGCCACTATGCCCTGCCACTATGTCCTGCCACTATGTCCTGCCACTATGCCCTGCCACTATGCCCTGCAACTATGCCCTGCAACTATGCCCTGCCACTATGCCCTGCCACTATGCTACTATGCCACTATGCCCTGCCACTATGCCACTGTCACTATGCCCTGCCACTATGCCCTGCCACTATGCCCTGCCACTGTGTCCTGCCACTATGCCCTGCCACTATGCCCTGCCACTATGCCCTGTCACTATGCCCTGTCACTATGCCACTATGCCCTGTCACTATGCCCTGTCACTATGCCTGGCCACTATGCCCTGTCACTATGCCCTGTCACTATGCCACTATGTCACTATGCCACTATACTCTGTCACTATGCCCTGCCACTATGCCCTGCCACTTTGCCACTATGCCCTGCCACTATGCCCTGCCACTATGCCCTGCCACTATGCCCTGCCACTATGCCCTGCCACTATGCCCTGCCCCCTGCCACTATGCCCTGCCACTATGCCTGCCACTATGCCTGCCACTATGCCCTGCCACTATGCCCTGCCACTATGCCCTGCCACTATGCCCTGCCACTATGCCCTGCCACTATGCCTGGCCATGTCACTATGCCCTGCCACTATGTCCTGCCACTATGTCCTGCCACTATGCCCTGCCACTATGCCCTGCCACTATGCCCTGCCACTATGCCTGGCCATGTCACTATGCCACTATGCCCTGCCACTATGTCCTGCCACTATGTCCTGCCACTATGTCCTGCCACTATGCCCTGCCACTATGCCCTGCCACTATGCCCTGCCACTATGTCCTGCCACTATGCCCTGCCACTATGCCCTGCAACTATGCCCTGCCACTATGCCCTGCCACTATGCCCTGCCACTATGCTACTATGCCCTGCTACTATGCCACTATGCCCTGCCACTATGCCACTGTCACTATGCCCTGCCACTATGCCCTGCCACTATGCCACTATGTCACTATGCCACTATACCCTGCTACTATGCCACTATGCCCTGCCACTATGCCACTATGCCCTGGCACTATGCCACTATGTCGCTATGCCACTATGCCACTCTGTCGCTATGCCACTATGCCACTACGCCACTATGCCACTACTCCACTATGCCACTATGCCCTGCCACTATGCCACTATGCCCTGCCACTATGCCCTGCCACTATGCCACTATGCCCTGCCACTATGCCACTATGCCCTGTCACTATGCCCTGCCACTATGCCACTATGCCACTATGCTACAATGCCACTATGCCACTACTCCACTATGCCACTATGCCCTGCCACTATGCCCTTCCACTATGCCACTATGCCCTGCCACTATGCCACTACTCCACTATGCCACTATGCCCTTCCACTATGCCACTATGCCCTGCCACTATGCCCTGCCACTATGCCACTATGCCCTGCCACTATGCCACTATGCCCTGCCACTATGCCACTACTCCACTATGCCATGCCACTATGCCCTGCGTCTATGCCACTATGTCACTATGCCACTATGCCCTGCCACCTGCTTAATGAGACCACATTGTTGCCAAGAAAAGCCTCCAGACAATGAACGGTGTCTTCAGGAAGTATTCACGCCTATGTTACATGTTCCATTTAGTTTGTGTTACAGAGTAGGATTTTATTTTATATTTTTTGTCAACAATTTACACAAAATACTCAGTCAAAGTGGAAGAAAAATTCAAAGAAAAAGATAAAGCACTAATATCTTAATTAGATAAGTAATTCAATCACCTCAGTCAATACATGTTAGAATACCTTTTTACAGTCCTACTGTGTATAGATCTCTAAAAGCTTTCTACCCCTGGGTTGTGCAACATATGCTCATTACTCACACAGGCCTCTGCATGGGGCCTCCAAATTACTAAGTCAGCCCCTGCACACACACACACACACACACAACACAGAAAGCACCAAGTAGAACAACAGAGTATAATTTCATCAGCCATCTTGGCTCTGCTCCTCCTCTCTGTTGTTCAGTTGGCAGAGGTTGTAGTTACAGCTATATAACCTCTCTGTACAATAGAGAGATCTAACCACCACCACATTCTGGTACACTGCTGCGCTGCGTAACTCCACGGTCTGACTGCTGAAGTCATGGAACACACACACATATATATATATATATATACAGACAACTAAAGCGAGAAACAGAGCTTAAGCAGACTATGTACGTGAATGTCATTTTACGTCACAAAATGCGCGGCTCCTTTGCGTTACGTAGTCCTGCCGACTAGAGAACGACCGGTATGGAGGTCAAGGAGGGCCGACGGTCAATATTTCATGCAGATAATAAATAGAATTAAACTTGAGAAATGTTCCCCGGAGACAGCCATGTATGTATTAACGCATGAGTTGTACAACCATACAATCATTTTGACTTTTTGGTTTTAACAATCTTTAACTACATAACGTAATGGTAAATGTCTTGATAAACTGGGTGAAGTCACATTAAAGGACAAACCCTAATCAATAGGACTGGGCGTAGAGTTATTGACCTGGTTTCAGCGGTCGACGAGACGACAGATGACTTATCTGTTTCACTTGAATTTAAAGATAGCTTGGACTTGGTTTAGCTGGGCAACCTATTTTGCATCGACAACTAAATATAATCTCAGCGAATGTTCCACGAAAAGAAGTCAAGCCAACATTGCAGCCTTTTTTAAGTCCACCCCTTCTCCGTTTAAAAAAAGGTATTTTGTTTAGAAGTAATAACTACCCGATTCTAGGCTATTTTGAAATGGTATTTGCTGTATCACCGAGAGAAAAAAATGATGACATTCTATTTGTTTTTTGCTGATATGGAACCAAATGCATTCAAGCAGCATATCAAACTGGGGTGATGTTGTATATTATTTAAATATCAATTATTTCACATGGGGATGTGGGAAGCAAAAAAAGTTAGCTTGCTTGCTGTCTTTAGCCGGCTAGCTAGCAAGCTGCTAGCAGAGTAACCGGCAAGATGCTAGCAGAGTAGCCGGCAAGATGCTAGCAGAGTAGCCGGCAAGATGCTAGCAGAGTAGCCGGCAAGATGCTAGCAGAGTAGCCGGCAAGATGCTAGCAGAGTAGCCGGCAAGATGCTAGCAGAGTAGCCGGCAAGATGCTAGCAGATGCTAGCAGAGTAGCCAGCAAGCTGCTAGCAGAGTAGCCAGCAAGCTGCTAGCAGAGTAGCCAGCAAGCTGCTAGCAGAGTAGCCAGCAGAGTAGCCAGCAAGATCCCCTCTACCACACGGAACCCCACTAATCTACTGACGGAACGCAAGAGGTGGCTAATAACAGACGTCCATCCTATGCTAGCTTGCTACCGATGGCCTGGCTAGCTGTCTAAATCGCTGTGACCCCCCAACCAACCTCTCCATCCACCGGACCCTTTTGATCACTCGACTAAGCATGCACCTCCACTGTATTCACATCCTACCATACCTTTGTCTGTACATTATACCTTGATGCTATTTTATCGCCCCCAGAAACCTCCTTTTACTCTCTGTTCCAGACGTTCTAGACGACCAATTCTTATTGCTTTTAGCCGCACCCTTATTCTACTCCTCCTCTGTTCCTCTGGCGATGTAGAGGTGAATCCAGGCCCTGCAGTGCCTAGCTCCACTCCTATTCCCCAGGCGCTCTCTTTTGACGACTTCTGTAACCGTAATAGCCTTGGTTTCATGCATGTTAACATTAGAAGCCTCCTCCCTAAGTTTGTTCTATTCACTGCATTAGCACACTCTGCCAACCCGGATGTTCTAGCTGTGTCTGAATCCTGGCTTAGGAAGACCACCAAAAATTCTGAAATTTTAATTCCAAACTACAACATTTTCAGACAAGATAGAACTGCCAAAGGGGGCGGTGTTGCAATCTACTGCAAGGAGCCTGAGTTCTGTCCTACTATCCAGGTCTGTACCCAAACAATTTGAACTTCTACTTTTAAAAATCCACCTCTCTAAAAACAAGTCTCTCACCGTTGCCGCCTGCTATAGACCACCCTCTGCCCCCAGCTGTGCTATGGACACCATATGTGAACTGATTGCCACCCATCTATATTCAGAGCTCGTGCTGCTAGGCGACCTAAACTGGAACATGCTTAACACCCCAGCCATCCTACAATCTAAATTTGATGCCCTCAATCTCACTGTTACGTTCCCTCTTCATAGAGGCGTGCGTAACATAATGGGGGCTCCATCACACCTCCCCCATTATGTTACGCATGCCTCTATGAAGAGGGAACGCAACACCCTTCTACAACTAAACTCTCCGTGAAGTGAAAAAGGTATGGCCTGTAGGTGCGAGTAAGGATGACAACAGGCAGAATGTGGTACCGTTTACAAGGACTTTATTCCTTTACACGGTAATATGGGGAAAAGGGGCTGGACGGAACCAAAGCAAAGAAAGTAAATCTCAAAGCCCCCCCCCCTCTCCTATCTTACCTGCCTACCCACTACTTACCTAATTTAGCACCACCTGGTGCCCTAACCAAAATACAAGGGGGTGGTCCGCCCAGGTCTTACCTAGTGTGCCTAGACAGCGAATATGCTACGGGTATATGTATGCTCGCGGGCCTCTTGCCTAAGCACTCCTAGGTGCCTTTCCCTTCCCCCTGGGAACAAATGAAGCAGAATATTAAACAATTTTCGCAAACTAACTAAGAAACAAAGGATGTCAAATAAGCTCTATCTGAGCAACAAACTCACTAAACATACCAACTCTCAGCAATGAACTCCCAGCAAAATCTCTAGCAAAATATCTGCAATGACCTCCCAGCAAAACTCTCTAGCAAATCTACCTCCAGCAAAATTCTCTCTAGCAAATCTACTTCCAGCAAAATTCTCTCCTCCTGCACAGAACACTGGCTTTTATATAGCTTCTGGTATAGGTAATTGGAGACAGCTGCGTCTTGACGAGGGGGCGGGGTCAGCTCTCCAATTAGCCCTGGAGTCGACCAATCATGGATTTCAGGAAGCCATTTCCTGAAATAAACACATGCAAACATACAAACTACAACACATAAACTGGGGAACGTAACACTCACACAAATTATCAATGAATCTACCAGGTAGCCTTAAACACGTGCACCCTCATAGATATCATCCTAACCAACTTGCCCTCTAAATACACCTCTGCTGTCTTCAACCAAGATCTCAGCGATCACTGCCTCATTGCCTGCATCCGTAATGGGTCAGCGGTCAAACGACCTCCACTCATCACTGTAAAACGCTCCCTGAAACACTTCAGCGAGCAGGCCTTTCTAATAGACCTGGCCGGGGTATCCTGGAAGGATATTGATCTCATCCCGTCAGTAGAGGATGCCTGGATATATTTTTTAAATGACTTCCTAACCATCTTAAATAAACATGCCCCATTTAAGAAATTTAGAACCAGGAACAGATATAGCCCTTGGTTCTCCCCAGACCTGACTGCCCTTAACCAACACAAAAACGTCCTATGGCATTCTGCATTAGCATCGAACAGCCCCGTGATATGCAGCTGTTCAGGGAAGCTAGAAACCATTATACACAGGCAGTTAGAAAAGCCAAGGCTAGCTTTTTCAAGCAGAAATTTGCTTCCTTCAACACTAACTCAAAAAAGTTCTGGGACACTGTAAAGTCCATGGAGAATAAGAACACCTCCTCCCAGCTGCCCACTGCACTGAAGATAGGAAACACTGTCACCACTGATAAATCCACCATAATTGAGAATTTCAATAAGCATTTTTCTACGGCTGGCCATGCTTTTCACGTGGCTACTCCTACCCCGGTCAACAGCACTGCATCCCCCACAGCAACTCGCCCAAGCCTTCCCCATTTCTCCTTCTCCCAAATCCGTCCAGCTGATGTTCTGAAAGAGCTGCAAAATCTGGACCCCTACAAATCAGCCGGGCTAGACAATCTGGACCATTTCTTTCTAAAATTATCTGCCGAAATTGTTGCCACCCCTATTACTAGCCTGTTCAACCTCTCTTTCGTGTCGTCTGAGATTCCCAAAGATTGGGAAGCAGCTGCGGTCATCCCCCTCTTCAAAGGGGGAGACACTCTTGACCCAAACTGCTACAGACCTGTATCTATCCTACCATGTCTTTCTAAGGTCTTTGAAAGCCAAGTCAACAAACAGATTACCAACCATTTTGAATCTCACCATAGGCTCAGAGGAGGCTCTGCTATGCAATCTGGTTTCAAAGCTGGTCATGGGTGCACCTCAGCCACGCTCAAGGTCCTAAACGATATCTTAACCGCCATCGATAAGAAACATTACTGTGCAGCCGTATTCATTGATCTGGCCAAGGCTTTCGACTCTGTCAATCACCACATCCTCATCGGCAGACTCGACAGCCTTGGTTTCTCAAATGATTGCCTCGCCTGGTTCACCAACTACTTCTCTGATAGAGTTCAGTGTGTCAAATCGGAGGGTCTGCTGTCCGGACCTCTGGCAGTCTCTATGGGGGTGCCACAGGGTTCAATTCTTGGACCGACTCTCTTCTCTGTATACATCAATGAGGTCGCTCTTGCTGCTGGTGAGTTGTCAAATCGGAGGGTCTGCTGTCCGGACCTCTGGCAGTCTCTATGGGGGTGCCACAGGGTTCAATTCTTGGACCGACTCTCTTCTCTGTATACATCAATGAGGTCGCTCTTGCTGCTGGTGAGTCTCTGATCCACCTCTACGCAGACGACACCATTCTGTATACTTCTGGCCCTTCTTTGGACACTGTGTTAACTTCTTGAAACTCCCCATCCCGGATCCGGGATCGTGACTAAAGCCTCAGGCTCATTAGCATAACGCAACGTTAACGATTTCTTAAAATCGCAAATAAAATGAAAATAATGCGCCTACTCTCAAGCTTAGCCTTTTCTTAACAACACTGTCATCTTAGATTTTCAAAATATGCTTTTGAACCATAGCAATTCAGTAATTTGTTTAAGAGTATGCTAAGCTAGCTTAGCATTTTGAGTAGCATTTAGCACGCAACATTTTCACAAAAACCAGATAACCAAATAAATAAAATCATTTACCTTTGAAGAGCTTTGGATTTTTTCAATGAGGAGACTCTCAGTTACATAGCAAATGTGCAGTTTTTCAAAAAAATATTATTTGTGTAGGACAAATCGCTCCGTTTTGTTCACGTTTGGCTATGAAAAAAACCTGTATACAGTTATAGCCTGAAGCTCATTAGCATAATGTAACATTAACGATTTCTGAAAATCGCAAATAAAATGAAAATAATGCGCCTACTCTCAAGCTTAGCCTTTTCTTAACAACACTGTCATCTCAGATTTTCAAAATATGCTTTTGAACCATAGCAATTCACTAATTTGTGTAAGAGTATGCTAAGCTAGCTTAGCATTTTGAGTAGCATTTAGCATGCAACATTTTCACAAAAACCAGATAACCAAATAAATAAAATCATTTACCTTTGAAGAGCTTCGGATGTTTTCAATGAGGAGACTCTCAGTTACATACCAAATGTGCAGTTTTTCCTGAAAGCGTCTTTGTGTAGGAGAAATCGCTCCGTTTTGTACATCACATTTGGCTACCGAAACGAACCGAAAATTCAGTCACCTACAACGTCAAACTTTTTCCGAATTAACTCCATAATATCGACCGAAACATGGCAAGCGTTGTTTGGAATCAATCCTCAAGGTGTTTTTTCACATATCTCTTCATTGATATATCGTTCGTGGAAGCCTGCATTCTTCTCTGAATTCTGTGGAAAAATACTTGCAGCTGACTTTTGCGCACCAATTTCGGCGCAGGACACCGGGCGGACACCTGGTAAATGTGGTCTCTTATGGTCAATCTTCCAATGATATGCCTACAAATACGTCACAATGCTGCAGACACCTTGGGGAAACGACAGAAAGGGCAGACTCACTCCTCTCGCATTCACAGCCATATAAGGAGACAATGGAAAACTGAGCCTCAAAAATCCTGCTCATTTCCTGGATGCCGTTTCATCTTGGTTTTGCCTGTAGCTCACGTTCTAGGGCACGCACAGAAAATATCTTTGCAGTTCTGGAAACGTCAGAGTGTTTTCTTTCCAAAGCTACCAATTATATGCATAGTCAAGCATCTTTTTGTGACAAAATATTGCGCTTAAAACGGGCACGTCTTTTTATCCAAAAATGATATAGTGCCCCCAGAGTTTCAACAGGTTAACAACCCTCCAGGCAAGCTTCAATGCCATACAACTCTCCTTCCGTGGCCTCCAATTGCTCTTAAATGCAAGTAAAACTAAATGCATGCTCTTCAACCGATCGCTACCCGCACCGACCCGCCTGTCCAACATCAC
The DNA here is from genome assembly GCF_036934945.1 of Oncorhynchus masou masou. Lineage (NCBI taxonomy): Eukaryota > Metazoa > Chordata > Actinopteri > Salmoniformes > Salmonidae > Oncorhynchus > Oncorhynchus masou. The sequence goes on from NW_027016740.1 coordinate 11,843, forward strand.
TACTCTGGACGGCTCTGACTTAGAATACGTGGACAACTACAAATACTTAGGTGTCTGGTTAGACTGTAAACTCTCCTTCCAGACCCATATCAAACATCTCCAATCCAAAGTTATATCTAGAATTGGCTTCCTATTTTGCAACAAAGCATCCTTCACTCATGCTGCCAAACATAACCTTGTAAAACTGACCATCCTACCAATCCTCGACTTTGGCGATGTCATTTACAAAATAGCCTCCAATACCCTACTCAACAAATTGGATGCAGTCTATCACAGTGCAATCCGTTTTGTCACCAAAGCCCCATATACTACCCACCATTGCGACTTGAAACAGAAGGGTCAACACTGCAAATATTCACTCTTTGCATCAACTTCATGTAATTATCAATAAAAGCCTTTGACACTTAAACACTTGTTACCATGGAATACTGAAGTATGATTACATCTGACAAAAATATCAAAAGACACAGAAGAAGCAAACTTTGTGGAAATTAATATTTTTTGGCGTTCTCAAAACTTTTGGCCACAACTGTATAGTTAGTTATATGTTTTGCATGACACCTGATCGTATAGCTGAACAGCAAATAAGCTATCATTAGCTCACCCTGCATGTGTTGAGTGACAGTTTGCTGGTCCAATCAGAGGACCGAGTGTGCATTTCACAAGCCAATCTGTCAAATGTTTTTGTTTTTTTGGAAGGGCGATTCTGCGACGACTGTCTCTGGCTACATAGAGATTAAAGCCATGGAGTCTGGCTGCATAGAGAGTAAAGCCATGGAGTCTGGCTGCATAGAGAGTAAAGCCATGGAGTCTGGCTGCATAGAGAGTAAAGCCATGGAGTCTGGCTGCATAGAGAGTAAAGCCATGGAGTCTGGCTGCATAGAGAGTAAAGCCATGGAGTCTGGCTGCATAGAGTAAAGTCATGGAGTCTGGCTGCATAGAGAGTAAAGCCATGGAGTCTGGCTGCATAGAGTAAAGCCATGGAGTCTGGCTGTAGAGAGTAAAGCCATGGAGTCTGGCTGCATAGAGAGTAAAGCCATGGAGTCTGGCTGAATAGAGAGTAAAGCCATGGATGCATGAGTAAAGCCATGAAGTCTGGCTGCATAGATAGTAAAGCCATGGCTGGCATAGAGAGTAAAGCCATGGAGTCTGGCTGCATAGAGAGTAAAGCCATGGAGTCTGGCTGCATAGAGAGTAAAGCCATGAAGTCTGGCTGCATAGATAGTAAAGCCATGGAGTCTGGCTGCAGTAGAGATAGAGAGTAAAGCCATGGAGTCTGGCTGCATAGAGAGTAAAGCCATGGAGTCTGGCTGCATAGAGATTAAAGCCATGGAGTCTGGCTGCATAGAGAGTAAAGCCATGGAGTCTGGCTACATAGCATAAAGCCATGGAGTCTGGCTGCATAAAGCCATGGAGTCTGGCTGCATAGAGTAAAGCCATGGAGTCTGGCTAAAGCCATGGAGTCTGGCATAGAGATTAAAGCCATGGAGTCTGGCTACATAGAGATTAAAGCCATGGAGTCTGGCTGCATAGAGATTAAAGCCATGGAGTCTGGCTACATAGAGATTAAAGCCATGGAGTCTGGCTGCATAGAGAGTAAAGCCATGGAGTCTGGCTGCATAGAGAGTAAAGCCATGGAGTCTGGCTGCATAGAGAGTAAAGCCATGGAGTCTGGCTGCATAGAGAGTAAAGCCATGGAGTCTGGCTGCATAGAGAGTAAAGCCATGGAGTCTGGCTACATAGAGATTAAAGCCATGGAGTCTGGCTACATAGAGATTAAAGCCATGGAGTCTGGCTGCATAGAGAGTAAAGCCATGGAGTCTGGCTGCATAGAGAGTAAAGCCATGGAGTCTGGCTGCATAGAGATTAAAGCCATGGAGTCTGGCTACATAGAGATTAAAGCCATGGAGTCTGGCTGCATAGAGATTAAAGCCATGGAGTCTGGCTACATAGAGATTAAAGCCATGGAGTCTGGCTGCATAGAGAGTAAAGCCATGGAGTCTGGCTGCATAGCCAGAGTAAAGCCATGGAGTCTGGCTGCATAGAGAGTAAAAGCCATGGAGTCTGGCTGCATAGAGAGTAAAGCCATGGAGTCTGGCTGCATAGAGAGTAAAGCCATGGAGTCTGGCTACATAGAGATTAAAGCCATGGAGTCTGGCTGCATAGAGAGTAAAGCCATGGAGTCTGGCTGCATAGAGAGTAAAGCCATGGAGTCTGGCTGCATAGAGAGTAAAGCCATGGAGTCTGGCTGCATAGAGAGTAAAGCCATGGAGTCTGGCTGCATAGAGAGTTCCATGGAGTCTGGCTGCATAGAGAGTAAAGCCATGGAGTCTGCTGCATAGAGAGTAAAGCCTGGAGTCTGGCTGCATAGAGAGTAAAGCCATGGAGTCTGGCTGCATAGAGATTAAAGCCATGGAGTCTGGCTGCATAGAGAGTAAAGCCATGGAGTCTGGCTGCATAGAGAGTAAAGCCATGAGTCTGGCTGCACAGAGTAAAGCCATGGAGTCTGGCTGCATAGAGAGTAAAGCCATGGAGTCTGGCTGCATAGAGTAAAGCCATGGAGTCTGGCTGCATAGAGAGTAAAGCCATGGAGTCTGGCTGCATAGAGAGTAAAGCCATGGAGTCTGGCTGCATAGATAGAGAGTAAAGCCATGGAGTCTGGCTGCATAGAGATTAAAGCCATGGAGTCTGGCTGCATAGAGAGTAAAGCCATGGAGTCTGGCTGCATAGAGAGTAAAGCCATGGAGTCTGGCTGCATAGAGAGTAAAGCCATGGAGTCTGGCTGCATAGAGTAAAGCCATGGAGTCTGGCTGCCATAGTCTGGCTGAGAGTAAAGCCATGGAGTCTGGCTGCATAGAGAGTAAAGCCATGGAGTCTGGCTGCATAGAGAGTAAAAAGCCATGGAGTCTGGCTGCATAGAGAGTAAAGCCATGGAGTCTGGCTGCATAGAGAGTAAAGCCATGGAGTCTGGCTGCATAGAGAGTAAAGCCATGGAGTCTGGCTGCATAGAGAGTAAAGCCATGGAGTCTGGCTGCATAGAGAGTAAAGCCATAGAGTCTGGCTGCATAGAGAGTAAAGCCATGGAGTCTGGCTGCATAGAGAGTAAAGCCATGGAGTCTGGCTGCATAGAGTAAAGCCATGGAGTCTCTGTGCCACAAAATTAGTGACAAAACGTTACCAAACCTGGCCAGATAATTTAAAGTCAGTCTCAAGTCATTGTCGCGTCTTGAGGCTACAAGTTTAATCAAATGTGTAACTCGATTCCACAAGTCTGCTATTCAGGTTCGAGGAACAAATGGAACAGAGTACAATGTTAAACTGTCATGTTACAAAGGTGCACGTTGCCAAGTGAGGAGAGGCCTCAACAGGAGGGAATACTACAGAGACCAGAGGCGGGCCGTATCAGGCTTCCAGCCCACAGAGCAGCGGGTCGTACAGGCTTCCAGCCCACAGAGAGGCGGGCCGTAGCAGGCTTCCAGCCCACAGAGCATCGTAGCAGGCTTCCAGCCCACAGAGAGGCGGGCCGCAGCAGGCTTCCAGCCCACAGAGAGGCGGGCCGTATCAGGCTTCCAGCCCACAGGAGGCGGGCCACACAGGCTTCCAGCCCACAGAGAGGCGGGCCGATCAGGCTTCCAGCCCACAGAGAGGCGGGCCGTATCAGGCTTCCAGCCCACAGAGAGGCGGGCCGTATCAGGCTTCCAGCCCACAGAGCAGCGGGCCGTATCAGGCTTCCAGCCCACAGAGAGGCGGGCCGTACAGGCTTCCAGCCCACAGAGAGGCGGGCCGTATCAGGCTTCCAGCCCACAGAGGCGGGCCGTATCAGGCTTCCAGCCCACAGAGCAGCGGGCCGTACAGGCTTCCAGCCCACAGAGCAGTGGGCTGTAGCAGGCTTCCAGCCCGCAGAGCAGCGGGCCAGCAGGCTTCCAGCCCGCAGAGCAGCGGGGCCGTAGCAGGCTTCCAGCCCACAGAGCAGCGGGCCGTAGCAGGCTTCCAGCCCACAGAGCAGCGGGCCGCAGCAGGCTTCCAGCCCACAGAGCAGCGGGCCGACAGGCTTCCAGCCCACAGAGCAGCGGGCCGTATCAGGCTTCCAGCCCACAGAGCAGCGGGCCGTATCAGCCTTCCAGCCCACAGAGAGGCGGGCCGTATCAGGCTTCCAGCCCACAGAGAGGCGGGCCTTATCAGGCTTCCAGCCCACAGAGAGGCGGGCCGTATCAGCCTTCCAGCCCACAGAGAGGTGGGCCGTATCAGCCTTCCAGCCCACAGAGCAGCGGGCCGTATCAGGCTTCCAGCCCGCAGAGAGGCGGGCCGTATCAGGCTTCCAGCCCGCAGAGCAGCGGGCCGTAGCAGGCTTCCAGCCCACAGAGCAGCGGGCCGTAGCAGGCTTCCAGCCCGCAGAGAGGCGGGCCGTATCAGGCTTCCAGCCCACAGAGAGGCGGGCCGTATCAGCCTTCCAGCCCACAGAGCAGCGGGCCGTAGCAGGCTTCCAGCCCACAGAGCAGCGGGCCGTATCAGGCTTCCAGCCCACAGAGCAGTGGGCTGTAGCAGGCTTCCAGCCCGCAGAGCAGCGGGCCGTAGCAGGCTTCCAGCCCGCAGAGCAGCGGGCCGTAGCAGGCTTCCAGCCCACAGAGCAGCGGGCCGAGCAGGCTTCCAGCCCACAGAGCAGCGGGCCGTAGCAGGCTTCCAGTCCACAGAGCAGCGGGCCGTATCAGCCTTCCAGCCCACAGAGCAGCGGGCCGTATCAGGCTTCCAGCCCACAGAGCAGCGGGCCGTATCAGGCTTCCAGCCCACAGAGCAGCGGGCCGTATCAGCCTTCCAGCCCACAGAGTGGCGGGCCGTATCAGGCTTCCAGCCCACAGAGAGGCGGGCCGTATCAGCCTTCCAGCCCACAGAGAGGTGGGCCGTATCAGCCTTCCAGCCCACAGAGCAGCGGGCCGTATCAGGCTTCCAGCCCGCAGAGGCGGGGCCGGGACAGGCTTCAGCCCCGCAGAGCAGCGGGCCGTAGCAGGCTTCCAGCCCACAGAGCAGCGGGCCAGCAGGCTTCCAGCCCACAGAGGCGGGCCGTATCAGGCTTCCAGCCCACAGAGGCGGGCCAGCAGGCTTCCAGCCCACAGAGCAGCGGGCCGTAGCAGGCTTCCAGCCCGCAGAGCAGCGGGCCGTAGCAGGCTTCCAGCCCACAGAGAGGTGTGCCGTAGCAGGCTTCCAGCCCACAGAGGCGGGCCTTAGCAGGCTTCCAGCCCACAGAGGCGGGCCGTAGCAGGCTTCCAGCCCACAGAGCGGGCCGTAGCAGGCTTCCAACCCCACAGAGCAGCGGGCCGAGCAGGCTTCCAGCCCACAGAGCAGCGGGCCGTAGCAGGCTTCCAGCCCGCAGAGCAGCGGGCCAGCAGGCTTCCAGCCCACAGAGAGGTGTGCCGCAGCAGGCTTCCAGCCCACAGAGAGGCGGGCCTTGGCAGGCTTCCAGCCCACAGAGAGGCGGGCCTTAGCAGGCTTCCAGCCCACAGCCGCCTGACTCTTACAGGAGAAGGGCTCCTTGTTTTCAGATAGAAATTGGTCCCGGTTTCCGTCTGACTTGCAGCTTTTAAAAATGATTCAACAAGGTTCCATTTACAGTGGATGTAGAATGGTTCTACACAACTGACCAGGGAGGGAAATATTACCCTCGTTTCCACATTCCAGGGTTTTGGGACAAAGTAACTTGTTTTATTTTGTCCCTCGCCCTGCCCCTATCCCCCAGACTCAGGTCTGTCTTTCATACGACTGACTAGCACAGGGAGTGAGATAATATCTAGGTGCACCCAAGCATGAGGTGTCAAGAGCAGCTAACACATACACACACACAGGGCTCCAGAGTAATGCCACGTCAATAACACACACACACACACACACAGACAGAAAGACAGAGACACACACAGAGACAGACACACACACACAGGGCTCCAGAGTAATGCCACGTCAATAACACACACACACAGACAGAAAGACAGAGACACACACAGAGAGACAGACACACACACGGAGACAGACAGACACACACACACAGACACACACACACACACACACACACACACACACACACACGGCTCCAGAGTAATGCCAGTCAATAACACACACACACACACAGACAGAAAGACAGAGACACACACAGAGACAGACACACACACACACACGGAGACAGACACACACACACACACACACACACACACAGAGAGACAGACACACACACACACAGACAGACAGACAGAGACACACACACACACACACACATAGACAGAGAGACAGACACACACACACACACACACACACACACACACACACACACACACACACAGACAGACAGACAGACAGACAGACAGACAGACAGACAGACAGACAGACAGACAGACAGACAGACAGACAGACAGACAGACAGACAGACAGACAGACAGACAGACAGACAGACAGACAGACAGACAGACAGACAGACAGACAGACACACAGACAGACACACACACACACAGACAGAGAGACAGAGAGACAGAGACACACACACACACAGACAGAGAGACAGAGAGACAGAGACACAGACAGACACACACACACACAGACAGAGAGACAGAGAGACAGAGACACACACACACACAGACAGAGAGACAGAGAGACAGAGACACACACACACACAGACAGAGAGACAGACACACACACACACATAGACAGAGAGACAGAGACACACACAGACAGAGAGACAGAGACACACACACACACAGACAGAGAGACAGACACACACACACGCAGACACACACACACAGAGAGATAGAGACACACACCGAGACAGACACACACACACACACACACAGACAGACAGACACACACACACACAGAGACATACACACACACACCGAGACATACACACACAAACCGAGACAGACACACACACACACAGAGACAGACACACACAGAGACAGACACATAGACACACACACAGACAGACACACACACAGACAGACACACGCACAGACAGACACACACAGACAGACAGACACACACACACACACACAGAGACAGACAACACACACAGAGACAGACACACACACACACACAGACAGACACACACACAGACAGACAGACACACACAGAGACAGACACACACACACACAGACAGACGCACACACAGACAGACAGACACAGACAGACACACACAGAGACAGACACACACAGAGAGACAGACAGACACACACACACACAGAGACAGACACACACAGAGACAGACACACACAGAGACAGACACACACAGACACACAGACAGACAGACACACACACACACAGACAGACACACACACAGAGAGACAGACACACACAGAGACAGACTCTAATTCCACTGATTTCAAAACTCGGTCCTCCAGAAAGTGGAGAGCAACACTGATGCAGTTTTAATACGTGATGTCTTTCTAGAAAGCTGCATTAGACAGTATTGCCTACACATACTGATCATTTATAGATGGACAAGTTTGTTATTAAGGCACATGAAAGTTCACATGTTCCAGAAGGTATTTCTGACAAGAAAAAAAAACGGATTTTCGTAATTATTGTTTTTTTTATACGTTCAAATGTCACTCCTGTGAAGTAGTGATGCACCTGTGAAGTAGTGATGCTCCTGTGAAGTAGTGATGCTCCTGTGAAGTAGTGATGCTCCTGTGAAGTAGTGATGCTCCTGTGAAGTAGTGATACGCCTGTGAAGTAGTGATACGCCTGTGAAGTAGTGATGGTCCTGTGAAGTAGTGATGATCCTGTGAAGTAGTGATACTCCTGTGAAGTAGTGATACGCCTGTGAAGTAGTGATGGTCCTGTGAAGTAGTGATGCTCCTGTGAAGTAGTGATACGCCTGTGAAGTAGTGATACGCCTGTGAAGTAGTGATGGTCCTGTGAAGTAGTGATGATCCTGTGAAGTAGTGATACTCCTGTGAAGTAGTGATACGCCTGTGAAGTAGTGATGCTCCTGTGAAGTAGTGATGCTCCTGTGAAGTAGTGATACGCCTGTGAAGTAGTGATGCTCCTGTGAAGTAGTGATGCTCCTGTGAAGTAGTGATGCTCCTGTGAAGTAGTGATGCTCCTGTGAAGTAGTGATGCTCCTGTGAAGTAGTGATGCTCCTGTGAAGTAGTGATGGTCCTGTGAAGTAGTGATGCTCCCAGAAGTGATGCTCCTGTGAAGTAGTGATGCTCCTGTGAAGTAGTGATGCTCCTGTGAAGTAGTGATGGTCCTGTGAAGTAGTGATGCTCCTGTGAAGTAGTGATGCTCCTGTGAAGTAGTGATGCTCCTGTGAAGTAGTGATGCTCCTGTGAAGTAGTGATGGTCCTGTGAAGTAGTGATACGCCTGTGAAGTAGTGATGCTCCTGTGAAGTAGTGATGCTCCTGTGAAGTAGTGATGCTCCTGTGAAGTAGTGATACGCCTGTGAAGTAGTGATGCTCCTGTGAAGTAGTGATGATCCTGTGAAGTAGTGATGCTCCTGTGAAGTAGTGATGCTCCTGTGAAGTAGTGATGCTCCTGTGAAGTAGTGATGCTCCTGTGAAGTAGTGATGCTCCTGTGAAGTAGTGATACGCCTGTGAAGTAGTGATGCTCCTGTGAAGTAGTGATACGCCTGTGAAGTAGTGATGCTCCTGTGAAGTAGTGATGATCCTGTGAAGTAGTGATACGCCTGTGAAGTAGTGATGATCCTGTGAAGTAGTGATGATCCTGTGAAGTAGTGATACTCCTGTGAAGTAGTGATACGCCTGTGAAGTAGTGATGCTCCTGTGAAGTAGTGATGCTCCTGTGAAGTAGTGATGCTCCTGTGAAGTAGTGATACGCCTGTGAAGTAGTGATACGCCTGTGAAGTAGTGATACGCCTGTGAAGTAGTGATGCTCCTGTGAAGTAGTGATGCTCCTGTGAAGTAGTGATGATCCTGTGAAGTAGTGATGCTCCTGTGAAGTAGTGATGCGCCTGTGAAGTAGTGATGCTCCTGTGAAGTAGTGATGCTCCTGTGAAGTAGTGATGCTCCTGTGAAGTAGTGATGCTCCTGTGAAGTAGTGATGCTCCTGTGAAGTAGTGATACTCCTGTGAAGTAGTGATACGCCTGTGAAGTAGTGATGCTCCTGTGAAGTAGTGATGCTCCTGTGAAGTAGTGATGCTCCTGTGAAGTAGTGATGCTCCTGTGAAGTAGTGATACGCCTGTGAAGTAGTGATGGTCCTGTGAAGTAGTGATACTCCTGTGAAGTAGTGATACTCCTGTGAAGTAGTGATACGCCTGTGAAGTAGGGATGCTCCTGTGAAGTAGTGATGCTCCTGTGAAGTAGTGATGATCCTGTGAAGTAGTGATACGCCTCTGAAGTAGTGATGCTCCTGTGAAGTAGTGATGCTCCTGTGAAGTAGTGATGCGCCTGTGAAGTAGTGATACGCCTGTGAAGTAGTGATGCTCCTGTGAAGTAGTGATACGCCTGTGAAGTAGTGATGCTCCTGTGAAGTAGTGATGCTCCTGTGAAGTAGTGATGCTCCTGTGAAGTAGTGATGCGCCTGTGAAGTAGTGATACGCCTGTGAAGTAGTGATGCTCCTGTGAAGTAGTGATACGCCTGTGAAGTAGTGATGCTCCTGTGAAGTAGTGATGCTCCTGTGAAGTAGTGATGATCCTGTGAAGTAGTGATACGCCTGTGAAGTAGTGATGATCCTGTGAAGTAGTGATACGCCTGTGAAGTAGTGATACGCCTGTGAAGTAGTGATGCTCCTGTGAAGTAGTGATGCTCCTGTGAAGTAGTGATGCTCCTGTGAAGTAGTGATGCTCCTGTGAAGTAGTGATACTCCTGTGAAGTAGTGATGCTCCTGTGAAGTAGTGATGATCCTGTGAAGTAGTGATGCTCCTGTGAAGTAGTGATGCTCCTGTGAAGTAGTGATGCGCCTGTGAAGTAGTGATACGCCTGTGAAGTAGTGATGGTCCTGTGAAGTAGTGATGCTCCTGTGAAGTAGTGATACGCCTGTGAAGTAGTGATGCTCCTGTGAAGTAGTGATGCTCCTGTGAAGTAGTGATGCTCCTGTGAAGTAGTGAAGTAGTGTGATCCTGTGAAGTAGTGATGCTCCTGTGAAGTAGTGATGCTCCTGTGAAGTAGTGATACTCCTGTGAAGTAGTGATGCTCCTGTACGCCTGTGAAGTAGTGATGCTCCTGTGAAGTAGTGATACGCCTGTGAAGTAGTGATGCTCCTGTGAAGTAGTGATACGCCTGTGAAGTAGTGATGCTCCTGTGAAGTAGTGATGCGCCTGTGAAGTAGTGATGCTCCTGTGAAGTAGTGATACGCCTGTGAAGTAGTGATGCTCCTGTGAGTAGTGATGCTCCTGTGAAGTAGTGATGCTCCTGTGAAGTAGTGATGCTCCTGTGAAGTAGTGATGCTCCTGTGAAGTAGTGATACTCCTGTGAAGTAGTGATGCTCCTGTGAGTGAGTGAAGTAGTGATGCTCCTGTGAAGTAGTGATGCTCCTGTGAAGTAGTGATGCTCCTGTGAAGTAGTGATGCTCCTGTGAAGTAGTGATGCTCCTAGTGATGCTCCTGTGAAGTAGTGATGACTCCTGTGAAGTAGTGATGCTCCTGTGAAGTAGTGATGCTCCTGTGAGTGATGCTCCTGTAGTAGTGATGCTCCTGTGAAGTAGTGATGCTCCTGTGAAGTAGTGATGCCTGTGAAGTAGTGATGATCCTGTGAAGTAGTGATACGCCTGTGAAGTAGTGAGTAGTGATGCTCCTGTGAAGTAGTGATGCTCCTGTGAAGTAGTGATGCTCCTGTGAAGTAGTGATGCTCCTGTGAAGTAGTGATGATCCTGTGAAGTAGTGATACGCCTGTGAAGTAGTGATGCTCCTGTGAAGTAGTGATACGCCTGTGAAGTAGTGATGCTCCTGTGAAGTAGTGATGCTCCTGTGAAGTAGGAAGTAGTGATGCTCCTGTGAAGTAGTGATGGTCCTGTGAAGTAGTGATGCTCCTGTGAAGTAGTGATGATCCTGTGAAGTAGTGATACGCCTGTGAAGTAGTGATGCTCCTGTGAAGTAGTGATACGCCTGTGAAGTAGTGATGCTCCTGTGAAGTAGTGATGCTCCTGTGAAGTAGTGATGCTCCTGTGAAGTAGTGATGGTCCTGTGAAGTAGTGATGATCCTGTGAAGTAGTGATGCTCCTGTGAAGTAGTGATATGCCTGTGAAGTAGTGATGCTCCTGTGAAGTAGTGAGTAGATACGCCTGTGAAGTAGTGATGCTCCTGTGAAGTAGTGATACGCCTGTGAAGTAGTGATGCTCCTGTGAAGTAGTGATGCTCCTGTGAAGTAGTGATGATCCTGTGAAGTAGTGATGCTCCTGTGAAGTAGTGATGCTCCTGTGAAGTAGTGATGCTCCTGTGAAGTAGTGATGCTCCTGTGAAGTAGTAGTGATGATGCCTGTGAAGTAGTGATGCTCCTGTGAAGTAGTGATGCTCCTGTGAAGTAGTGATGCGCCTGTGAAGTAGTGATGCTCCTGTGAAGTAGTGATGCTCCTGTGAAGTAGTGATGCTCCTGTGAAAGTAGTGATAGCACCTGTGAAGTAGTGATGCTCCTGTGAAGTAGTGATCGCCTGTGAAGTAGTGATAGGCCTGTGAAGTAGTGATACGCCTGTGAAGTAGTGATGTAGTGATACCTGTGAAGTAGTGATACGCCTGTGAAGTAGTGATGCTCCTGTGAAGTAGTGATGCTCCTGTGAAGTAGTGATGCTCCTGTGAAATAGTGATGCTCCTGTGAAGTAGTGATGGTCCTGTGAAGTAGTGATGCTCCTGTGAAGTAGTGATGCTCCTGTGAAGTAGTGAACGCCTGTGAAGTAGTGATGCTCCTGTGAAGTAGTGATGCGCCTGTGAAGTAGTGATGCTCCTGTGAAGTAGTGATGCTCCTGTGAAGTAGTAGTGATGCTCCTGTGAAGTAGTGATGCTCCTGTGAAGTAGTGATGCTCCTGTGAAGTAGTGATACGCCTGTGAAGTAGTGATAGTGATACGCCTGTGAAGTAGTGATGCTCCTGTGAAGTAGTGATGCTCCTGTGAAGTAGTGATGCTCCTGTGAAGTAGTGATGATCCTGTGAAGTAGTGATGATCCTGTGAAGTAGTGATGCTCCTGTGAAGTAGTGATACGCCTGTGAAAGTAGTGATGCTCCTGTGAAGTAGTGATACGCCTGTGAAGTAGTGATGCTCCTGTGAAGTAGTGATGCTCCTGTGCAGTAGTGATGATCCTGTGAAGTAGTGATGCTCCTGTGAAGTAGTGATGCTCCTGTGAAGTAGTGATACGCCTGTGAAGTAGTGATGCTCCTGTGAAGTAGTGATGCTCCTGTGAAGTAGTGATGCTCCTGTGAAGTAGTGATGCTCCTGTGAAGTAGTGATGATCCTGTGAAGTAGTGATGCTCCTGTGAAGTAGTGATGCTCCTGTGAAGTAGTGATGCTCCTGTGAAGTAGTGATGCTCCTGTGAAGTAGTGATGCTCCTGTGAAGTAGTGATACGCCTGTGAAGTAGTGATGCTCCTGTGAAGTAGTGATGCTCCTGTGAAGTAGTGATGCTCCTGTGAAGTAGTGATGCTCCTGTGAAGTAGTGATGCTCCTGTGAAGTAGTGATGCTCCTGTGAAGTAGTGATGCTCCTGTGAAGTAGTGATGCTCCTGTGAAGTAGTGATGCTCCTGTGAAGTAGTGATGCTCCTGTGAAGTAGTGATGATCCTGTGAAGTAGTGATGCTCCTGTGAAGTAGTGATGCTCCTGTGAAGTAGTGATGCTCCTGTGAAGTAGTGATGCTCCTGTGAAGTAGTGATACGCCTGTGAAGTAGTGATGGTCCTGTGAAGTAGTGATGCTCCTGTGAAGTAGTGATACGCCTGTGAAGTAGTGATGCTCCTGTGAAGTAGTGATGCTCCTGTGAAGTAGTGATGCTCCTGTGAAGTAGTGATGCTCCTGTGAAGTAGTGATGCTCCTGTGAAGTAGTGATGCTCCTGATGAAGTAGTGATGATCCTGTGAAGTAGTGATGCTCCTGTGAAGTAGTGATGATCCTGTGAAGTAGTGATGCTCCTGTGAAGTAGTGATGCTGTGAAGTAGTGATGCTCCTGAAGTAGTGATGCTCCTGTGAAGTAGTGATACGCCTGTGAAGTAGTGATGCTCCTGTGAAGTAGTGAGTCCTGTGAAGTAGTGATGCTCCTGTGAAGTAGTGATGCTCCTGTGAAGTAGTGATGCTCCTGTGAAGTAGTGATGCTCCTGTGAAGTAGTGATGCTCCTGTGAAGTAGTGATGCTCCTGTGAAGTAGTGATGCTCCTGTGAAGTAGTGATGCTCCTGTGAAGTAGTGATGCTCCTGTGAAGTAGTGATGCTCCTGTGAAGTAGTGATGCTCCTGTGAAGTAGTGATACGCCTGTGAAGTAGTGATGATCCTGTGAAGTAGTGATGCTCCTGTGAAGTAGTGATGCTCCTGTGAAGTAGTGATGCTCCTGTGAAGTAGTGATGCCTGTGAAGTAGTGATGCTCCTGTGAAGTAGTGATGCTCCTGTGAAGTAGTGATGCTCCTGTGAAGTAGTGATGCTCCTGTGAAGTAGTGATGCTCCTGTGAAGTAGTGATGCTCCTGTGAAGTAGTGATGCTCCTGTGAAGTAGTGATGCTCCTGTGAAGTAGTGATGCTCCTGTGAAGTAGTGATGCTCCTGTGAAGTAGTGATGCTCCTGTGAAGTAGTGATGCTCCTGTGAAGTAGTGATGCTCCTGTGAAGTAGTGATGCTCCTGTGAAGTAGTGATGCTCCTGTGAAGTAGTGATGCTCCTGTGAAGTAGTGATGCTCCTGTGAAGTAGTGATGCTCCTGTGAAGTAGTGATGCTCCTGTGAAGTAGTGATGCTCCTGTGAAGTAGTGATGCTCCTGTGAAGTAGTGATGCTCCTGTGAAGTAGTGATGCTCCTGTGAAGTAGTGATGCTCCTGTGAAGTAGTGATGCGCCTGTGAAGTAGTGATGCTCCTGTGAAGTAGTGATGCTCCTGTGAAGTAGTGATGCTCCTGTGAAGTAGTGATGCTCCTGTGAAGTAGTGATGCTCCTGTGAAGTAGTGATGCTCCTGTGAAGTAGTGATGCTCCTGTGAAGTAGTGATGCTCCTGTGAAGTAGTGATGCTCCTGTGAAGTAGTGATGCTCCTGTGAAGTAGTGATGGTCCTGTGAAGTAGTGATGCTCCTGTGAAGTAGTGATGCTCCTGTGAAGTAGTGATGCTCCTGTGAAGTAGTGATGCTCCTGTGAAGTAGTGATGCTCCTGTGAAGTAGTGATGCTCCTGTGAAGTAGTGATGCGCCTGTGAAGTAGTGATGCTCCTGTGAAGTAGTGATGCTCCTGTGAAGTAGTGATGCTCCTGTGAAGTAGTGATGATCCTGTGAAGTAGTGATGCTCCTGTGAAGTAGTGATGCTCCTGTGAAAGTGATGGTCCTGTGATGATCCTGTGAAGTAGTGATGCTCCTGTGAAGTAGTGATGCTCCTGTGAAGTAGTGATACGCCTGTGAAGTAGTGATACGCCTGTGAAGTAGTGATGCTCCTGTGAAGTAGTGATGCTCCTGTGAAGTAGTGATGCTCCTGTGAAGTAGTAGTGATACGCCTGTGAAGTAGTGATGCTCCTGTGAAGTAGTGATGATACTCCTGTGAAGTAGTGATGCTCCTGTGAAGTAGTGATGCTCCTGTGAAGTAGTGATGCTCCTGTGAAGTAGTGATGCTCCTGTGAAGTAGTGATGCTCCTGTGAAGTAGTGATGCTCCTGTGAAGTAGTGATACGCCTGTGAAGTAGTGATGCTCCTGTGAAGTAGTGATGCTGTGAAGTGTGATGCTCCTGTGAAGTAGTGATACGCCTGTGAAGTAGTGATGCTCCTGTGAGTGATGCGCCTGTGAAGTGATGATACGCCTGTGAAGTAGTGATGCTCCTGTGAAGTAGTGATGGTCCTGTGAAGTAGTGATACGCCTGTGAAGTAGTGATGCTCCTGTGAAGTAGTGATGCCTGTGAAGTAGTGATGCTCCTGTGAAGTAGTGATGCTCCTGTGAAGTAGTGATGGTCCTGTGAAGTAGTGATGCTCCTGTGAAGTAGTGATGCTCCTGTGAAGTAGTGATGCTCCTGTGAAGTAGTGATGCTCCTGTGAAGTAGTGATGCTCCTGTGAAGTAGTGATGCTCCTGTGAAGTAGTGATGCTCCTGTGAAGTAGTGATGGTCCTCCTGTGAAGTAGTGATGCTCCTGTGAAGTAGTGATGCTCCTGTGAAGTAGTGATGCTCCTGTGAAGTAGTGATGCTCCTGTGAAGTAGTGATGCTCCTGTGAAGTAGTGATGCTCCTGTGAAGTAGTGATGCTCCTGTGAAGTAGTGATGCTCCTGTGAAGTAGTGATGCTCCTGTGAAGTAGTGATGCTCCTGTGAAGTAGTGATGCTCCTGTGAAGTAGTGATGCTCCTGTGAAGTAGTGATGCTCCTGTGAAGTAGTGATGCTCCTGTGAAGTAGTGATGCTCCTGTGAAGTAGTGATGCTCCTGTGAAGTAGTGATGCTCCTGTGAAGTAGTGATGCGCCTGTGAAGTAGTGATACGCCTGTGAAGTAGTGATGCTCCTGTGAAGTAGTGATGCTCCTGTGAAGTAGTGATGCTCCTGTGAAGTAGTGATGCTCCTGTGAAGTAGTAGTGATGATGGTCCTGTGAAGTAGTGATGCTCCTGTGAAGTAGTGATGCTCCTGTGAAGTAGTGATACGCCTGTGAAGTAGTGATGCTCCTGTGAAGTAGTGATGCTCCTGTGAAGTAGTGATGCTCCTGTGAAGTAGTGATACGCCTGTGAAGTAGTGATGCTCCTGTGAAGTAGTGATGCTCCTGTGAAGTAGTGATGCTCCTGTGAAGTAGTGATGCTCCTGTGAAGTAGTGATGCTCCTGTGAAGTAGTGATATCGCCTGTGAAGTAGTACGCCTGTGAAGTAGTGATGCTCCTGTGAAGTATGCTCCTGTGATAGTGCGCCTGTGAAGTAGTGATGCTCCTGTGAAGTAGTGATGCTCCTGTGAAGTAGTGATGCTCCTGTGAAGTAGTGATGCTCCTGTGAAGTAGTGATGCTCCTGTGAAGTAGTGATGCTCCTGTGAAGTAGTGATGCTCCTGTGAAGTAGTGATGCTCCTGTGAAGTAGTGATACGCCTGTGAAGTAGTGATGGTCCTGTGAAGTAGTGATGCTCCTGTGAAGTAGTGATGCGCCTGTGAAGTAGTGATGCTCCTGTGAAGTAGTGATGCTCCTAGTGAAGTGAAGTGATGATACGCCTGTGAAGTAGTGATGCTCCTGTGAAGTAGTGATGCTCCTGTGAAGTAGTGATGCTCCTGTGAAGTAGTGATATCCTGTGAAGTAGTGATGCCTGTGAAGTAGTGATGCTCCTGTGAATGCTCCTGTAGTGATGCTCCTGTGAAGTAGTGATGCTCCTGTGAAGTAGTGATGCTCCTGTGAAGTAGTGATGCTCCTGTGAAGTAGTGATGATCCTGTGAAGTAGTGATACTCCTGTGAAGTAGTGATGCTCCTGTGAAGTAGTGATACGCCTGTGAAATAGTGATGCTCCTGTGAAGTAGTGATGATCCTGTGAAGTAGTGATGCTCCTGTGAAGTAGTGATGCTCCTGTGAAGTAGTGATACGCCTGTGAAGTAGTGATGCTCCTGTGAAGTAGTGATACGCCTGTGAAGTAGTGATGCTCCTGTGAAGTAGTGATGCTCCTGTGAAGTAGTGATGCTCCGCCTGTGAAGTAGTGATGCTCCTGTGAAGTAGTGATGCTCCTGTGAAGTAGTGATGCTCCTGTGAAGTAGTGATGCTCCTGTGAAGTAGTGATGCTCCTGTGAAGTGAAGTAGTGATGCTCCTGTGAAGTAGTGATGCTCCTGTGAAGTAGTGATCCTGTGAAGTAGTGATGCTCCTGTGAAGTAGTGATGCTCCTGTGAAGTAGTGATGCTCCTGAAGTAGTGATGCTCCTGTGAAGTAGTGATGCTCCTGTGAAGTAGTGATGCTCCTGTGAAGTAGTGATACGCCTGTGAAGTAGTGATGCTCCTGTGAAGTAGTGATGCTCCTGTGAAGTAGTGATGCTCCTGTGAAGTAGTGATGCTCCTGTGAAGTAGTGATGCTCCTGTGAAGTAGTGATGCTCCTGTGAAGTAGTGATGCTCCTGTGAAGTAGTGATGCTCCTGTGAAGTAGTGATGCTCCTGTGAAGTAGTGATGCTCCTGTGAAGTAGTGATGCTCCTGTGAAGTAGTGATGCTCCTGTGAAGTAGTGATGCTCCTGTGAAGTAGTGATGCTCCTGTGAAGTAGTGATGCTCCTGTGAAGTAGTGATGATCCTGTGAAGTAGTGATGCTCCTGTGAAGTAGTGATGCTCCTGTGAAGTAGTGATGCGCCTGTGAAGTAGTGATACTCCTGTGAAGTAGTGATGCGCCTGTGAAGTGGGGATGCTCCTGTGAAGAGTGACGCCTGTGAAGTAGTGATGCTCCTGTGAAGTAGTGATACGCCTGTGAAGTAGTGATGCTCCTGTGAAGTAGTGATGATCCTGTGAAGTAGTGATGCTCCTGTGAAGTAGTGATGCTCCTGTGTAGTGAGTCCTGTGAATAGTGATGCTCCTGTGAAGTAGTGATGCTCCTGTGAAGTAGTGATGCTCCTGTGAAGTAGTGATGCTCCTGTGAAGTAGTGATGCTCCTGTGAAGTAGTGATGCTCCTGTGAAGTAGTGATGGTCCTGTGAAGTAGTGATGCTCCTGTGAAGTAGTGATGGTCCTGTGAGTGACGCCTGTGAAGTAGTGATGCTCCTGTGAAGTAGTGATGATGCTCCTGTGAAGTAGTGATGCTCCTGTGAAGTAGTGATGCTCCTGTGAAGTAGTGATGCTCCTGTGAAGTAGTGATGCTCCTGTGAAGTAGTGATACTGTGAAGTAGTGATGCTCCTGTGAAGTAGTGATGCTCCTGTGAAGTAGTGATACGCCTGTGAAGTAGTGATAGTGATAGTGATGCTCCTGTGAAGTAGTGATGCTCCTGTGAAGTAGTGATGCTCCTGTGAAGTAGTGATGCTCCTGTGAAGTAGTGATGCTCCTGTGAAGTAGTGATATGCTCCTGTGAAGTAGTGATGCTCCTGTGAAGTAGTGATGCTCCTGTGAAGTAGTGATGCTCCTGTGAAGTAGTGATAGTGTATGATGCTCCTGTGAAGTAGTGATGCTCCTGTGAAGTAGTGATGCCTGTGAAGTAGTGATGCTCCTGTGAAGTAGTGATGCTCCTGTGAAGTAGTGATACTCCTGTGAAGTAGTGATGCTCCTGTGAAGTAGTGATGATCCTGTGAAGTAGTGATGCTCCTGTGAAGTAGTGATGCTCCTGTGAAGTAGTGATGCGCCTGTGAAGTAGTGATACTCCTGTGAAGTAGTGATGATCCTGTGAAGTAGTGATGCTCCTGTGAAGTAGTGATGATCCTGTGAAGTAGTGATACGCCTGTGAAGTAGTGATGCTCCTGGAAGTAGTGATACGCCTGTGAAGTAGTGATGCTCCTGTGAAGTAGTGATGGTCCTGTGAAGTAGTGATGGTCCTGTGAAGTAGTGATGCTCCTGTGAAGTGATGCTCCTGTGAAGTAGTGATGCTCCTGTGAAGTAGTGATGCTCCTGTGAAGTAGTGATGCTCCTGTGAAGTAGTGATGCTCCTGTGAAGTAGTGATGCTCCTGTGAAGTAGTGATGCGCCTGTGAAGTAGTGCTCCTGTGAAGTAGTAGTGTATGGATACGCCTGTGAAGTAGTGATGCCTGTGAAGTAGTGATGATCCTGTGAAGTAGTGATGCTCCTGTGAAGTAGTGATGCTCCTGTGAAGTAGTGATGCTCCTGTGAAGTAGTGATGCTCCTGTGAAGTAGTGATACGCCTGTGAAGTAGTGATGCTCCTGTGAAGTAGTGATGCTCCTGTGAAGTAGTGATGCTCCTGTGAAGTAGTGATGCTCCTGTGAAGTAGTGATGCTCCTGTGAAGTAGTGATGCTCCTGTGAAGTAGTGAGTGATACGCCTGTGAAGTAGTGATGAAGTAGTGATGCTCCTGTGAAGTAGTGATACGCCTGTGAAGTAGTGATGCTCCTGTGAAGTAGTGATGCTCCTGTGAAGTAGTGATGCTCCTGTGAAGTAGATGCTCCTGTGAAGTAGTGCTCCTGTGAAGTAGTGATGCTCCTGTGAAGTAGTGATGCTCCTGTGAAGTAGTGATGCTCCTGTGAAGTAGTGATGCCTGTGAAGTAGTGATGCTCCTGTGAAGTAGTGATACGCCTGTGAAGTAGTGATGCTCCTGTGAAGTAGTGATGCTCCTGTGAAGTAGTGATACGCCTGTGAAGTAGTGATGCTCCTGTGAAGTAGTGATGCTCCTGTGAAGTAGTGATGCTCCTGTGAAGTAGTGATACGCCTGTGAAGAGTGATACGCCTGTGAAGTAGTGATGGTCCTGTGAAGTAGTGATGATCCTGTGAAGTAGTGATGCTCCTGTGAAGTAGTGATACGCCTGTGAAGTAGTGATGCTCCTGTGAAGATAGTGATGCCTGTGAAGTAGTGATGCGCCTGTGAAGTAGTGATGCTCCTGTGAAGTAGTGATACGCCTGTGAAGTAGTGATGGTCCTGTGAAGTAGTGATGCTCCTGTGAAGTAGTGATGCTCCTGTGAAGTAGTGATACGCCTGTGAAGTAGTGATGCTCCTGTGAAGTAGTGATACTCCTGTGAAGTAGTGATGCTCCTGTGAAGTAGTGATGCTCCTGTGAAGTAGTGATGGTCCTGTGAAGTAGTGATGCTCCGCCTGAAGTAGTGATAGTAGTGATGCTCCTGTGAAGTAGTGATACGCCTGTGAAGTAGTGATGCTCCTGTGAAGTAGTGATACGCCTGTGAAGTAGTGATACGCCTGTGAAGTAGTGATGCTCCTGTGAAGTAGTGATGCTCCTGTGAAGTAGTGATGCTCCTGTGAAGTAGTGATACGCCTGTGAAGTAGTGATGCTCCTGTGAAGTAGTGATGCTCCTGTGAAGTAGTGATGCTCCTGTGAAGTAGTGATACGCCTGTGAAGTAGTGATGCTCCTGTGAAGTAGTGATGCTCCTGTGAAGTAGTGATGCTCCTGTGAAGTAGTGATGCTCCTGTGAAGTAGTGATAATCCTGTGAAGTAGTGATAATCCTGTGAAGTAGTGATGCTCCTGTGAAGTAGTGATGCTCCTGTGAAGTAGTGATGCTCCTGTGAAGTAGTGATGCTCCTGTGTAGATGCGCCTGTGAGTGATGCTCCTGTGAAGTAGTGATACTCCTGTGAAGTAGTGATAGTGATGCTCCTGTGAAGTAGTGATGCTCCTGTGAAGTAGTGATGCTCCTGTGAAGTAGTGATGCTCCTGTGAAGTAGTGATGCTCCTGTGAAGTAGTGATGCTCCTGTGAAGTAGTGATGCTCCTGTGAAGTAGTGATGCTCCTGTGAAGTAGTGATGCTCCTGTGAAGTAGTGATGCTCCTGTGAAGTAGTGATGCTCCTGTGAAGTAGTGATGCTCCTGTGAAGTAGTGATGCTCCTGTGAAGTAGTGATGCTCCTGTGAAGTAGTGATGCTCCTGTGAAGTAGTGATGCTCCTGTGAAGTAGTGATGCTCCTGTGAAGTAGTGATGCTCCTGTGAAGTAGTGATAATCCTGTGAAGTAGTGATGCTCCTGTGAAGTAGTGATGCTCCTGTGAAGTAGTGATGGTCCTGTGAAGTAGTGATGATCCTGTGAAGTAGTGATGCTCCTGTGAAGTAGTGATGGTCCTGTGAAGTAGTGATGCTCCTGTGAAGTAGTGATGGTCCTGTGAAGTAGTGATGCTCCTGTGAAGTAGTGATGCTCCTGTGAAGTAGTGATACGCCTGTGAAGTAGTGATGCTCCTGTGAAGTAGTGATGCTCCTGTGAAGTAGTGATGCTCCTGTGAAGTAGTGATGCTCCTGGTTTCCTGAAACGAGTCACATTTTGTTACATTAAAGCTTTATTCTAAAAATAGATTTAAAAAATAATAATTCTCATCCATCTACACAACTAGCCGTTAAGTTTTTGTCACGTTCATTGAAATGCCTTTCGTTCTTGCTTTACGATGTTTCACGCTCTGTTTCATCTGACGCTTCTGATCTCTGCTCCAACAGTAGACATCAATCAGTCTTCTGTCTTGATGTTATGGATTTCTTTGTCTGTTACCCCCCTCTACCCCTCCTTCCACCCCCCCCCCCTCCTCTCTCCAGTCTTGGAATGGACCACAAGACCCGTTTCTTTAGGAGATCTGTGTACATTGAACTCTAAATCTTTTATCATCTTCTCTCTGCAGAGGCAAGCCTTCCAATGGCGACTTCCGTAGTACTAAAGACCCTCGGGACTGTAGCCGCAGCCCCATGGAGCGAGCCGCCGCCCCCTCCATGGTTCTCCATGGCAACCATCACCTGTACGCCCCCACCACCACATGCCCAGCCTGGCCATGGACCAGCCTCTCGCCCTGACCAAAAACAACATGGATGCCGCCCGTACCTTTGTCATCTCACCAACCGTCAGCCCTGTGGAACGCCAGCAGGTTAGACTCAAGACGAGCGTGCGCACACACACACACACACTTTCAGGGCATAAGAATATGCAGGTAACACGTTATCTTCAAAACCCCATGCTAAGTCCACGGTGTCTTCAAAACCCCATGCCAAGTCCACGTTGTCTTCAAAACCCCATGTCTTCAAAACCCCCAAGTCCACGTTGTCTTCAAAACCCCATGCTAAGTCCACGTTGTCTTCAAAACCCCATGCTAAGTCCACGTTGTCTTCAAAACCCCATGCTAAGTCCACTTTGTCTTCAAAACCCCATGCTAAGTCCACGTTGTCTTCAAAACCCCATGCTAAGTCCACGTTGTCTTCAAAACCCCATGCGTAGTCCACGTTGTCTTCAAAACCCCATGCTAAGTCCACGTTGTCTTCAAACCCCATGCTAAGTCCACGTTGTCTTCAAAACCCCATGCTAAGTCCACGTTGTCTTCAAGACCCCATGCTGAGTCCACGTTGTCTTCAAAACCCCATGTTAAGTCCACGTTGTCTTCAAAACCCCATGCAAGTCCACGTTGTCTTCAAAACCCCATGCTAAGTCCACCACCCCATGTTGTCTTCAAAACCCCATGCTAAGTCCACATGCTAAGTCCACGTTGTCTTCAAAACCCCATGCTAAGTCCACGTTGTCTTCAAAACCCCATGCTAAGTCCACGTTGTCTTCAAAACCCCATGCTAAGTCCACGTTGTCTTCAAAACCCCATGCTAAGTCCACGTTGTCTTCAAAACCCCATGCTAAGTCCACGTTGTCTTCAAGACCCCATGCTGAGTCCACGTTGTCTTCAAAACCCCATGTCCGCTGTAAGTCCTGTAGTCCACGTTTTGGACCCCGTTGTCTTCAAAACCCCATGCTAAGTCACGTTGTCTTCAAAACCCCATGCTAAGTCCACTTTGTCTTCAAAACCCCCATGCTAAGTCCCGTTGTCTTCAAAACCCCATGCTAAGTCCACGTTGTCTTCAAAACCCCATGCTAAGTCCACGTTGTCTTCAAAACCCCATGCTAAGTCCACGTTGTCTTCAAGACCCCATGCTGAGTCCACGTTGTCTTCAAAACCCCATGCTAAGTCCCGTTGTCTTCAAAACCCCATGCTAAGTCCACGGTGTCTTCAAGACCCCATGCTGAGTGCTAAGTAGAGCCACGTTGTCTTCAAAACCCCATGCTAAGTCCACGGTGTCTTCAAAACCCCATGCTAAGTCCACGTTGTCTTCAAAACCCCATGCTAAGTCCACGTTGTCTTGAAAACCCCATGCTAAGTCCACGTTGTCTTCAAGACCCCATGCTGAGTAGAGCCCCCACGTTGTCTTCAAAACCCCATGCTAAGTCCTGAACATGTTTTGTTTGATTTCTTTGTGTTTGTTTAGAATCGTCCGTCAGTGATAACGTGCTAGATGCTAGAGCCCGGCCAAAAACCGGAACTGTAACCTGCCTAACAACTACAGTAGACCAGCCTGCAACTGTAAGTAGCATCATATATATTACACCATACTGCTACAGTAGACCAGCCTGCAGCTGTAAGTAGCATCATATATATTACACCATACTGCTACAGTAGACCAGCCTGCAACTGTAAGTAGCATCATATATATTACACCATACTGCTACAGTAGACCAGCCTGCAGACACCCCAGGTAACAGCTGTAAGTAACATCATATATATTACACCATACTGCTACAGTAGACCTGCAGACACCTAAGGTAACAGCTGTAAGTAACATCATATATATTACACCATACTGCTACAGTAGACCAGCCTGCAGACACCCCAGGTAACAGCTGTAAGTAACATCATATATATTACACCATACTGCTACAGTATACCAGCCTGCAGACACCCCAGGTAACAGCTGTAAGTAACATCATATATATTATACCATACTGCTACAGTAGACCTGCAGACACCCCAGGTATCCGCTGTAAGTCATCAGATGAGCCCTATTCTTCCTGTAGACTCCAACGGGGACCACATAAGGGTCCTAGATTTGGTTTGGGATTAGAGTGAAGTGTAAGGTTAAAAGTAGTGCACCCCAGACGTAAATCTGTCTGGATGGAGCCCTGCCTGTCTGGGGTTAGAGCCCTGCCTGTCTGGGGTTAGAGCCCCTGCCTGTCTGGGGTTAGAGCCCTGCCTGTCTGGGGTTAGAGCCCTGCCTGTCTGGGATTAGAGCCCTGCCTGTCTGGGGTTAGAGCCCTGCCTGTCTGGGGTTAGAGCCCTGCCTGTCTGGGGTTAGAGCCCTGCCTGTCTGGGGTTAGAGCCCTGCCTGTCTGGGGTTAGAGCCCTGCCCTAGAGCCCTGCCTGTCTGGGGTTAGAGCCCGCCTGTCTGGGGTTAGAGCCCCGCCTGTCTGATGTTAGAGCCCCGCCTGTCTAGATGTTAGAGCCCCGCCTGCCTGTCTGGATGTTAGAGCCCCGCCTGTCTAGATGTCTAGATGTTAGAGCCCCGCCTGTCTGGATGTTAGAGCCCCGCCTGTCTGTCTGGATGTTAGAACCCCGCCTGTCTGGGTGTTAGAGCCCCGCCTGTCTAGATGTTAGAGCCCCGCCTGTCTGGATGTTAGAGCCCCGCCTGTCTAGATGTTATAGCCCCACCTGTCTGGATGTTAGAGCCCCGCCTGTCTGGATGTTAGAGCCCCGCCTGTCTGTATGTTAGAGCCCCGCCTGTCTGTATGTTAGAGCCCCGCCTGTCTGGATGTTAGTGCCCCGCCTGTCTGGATGTTAGAGCCCCGCCTGTCTGGGTGTTAGAGCCCCGCCTGTCTAGATGTTAGAGCCCCGCCTGTCTGGATGTTAGAGCCCCGCCTGTCTAGATGTTAGAGCCCCGCCTGTCTGGATGTTAGAGCCCCGCCTGTCTGGATGTTAGAGCCCCGCCTGTCTGTATGTTAGAGCCCCGCCTGTCTGGATGTTAGAGCCCCGCCTGTCTGGATGTTAGTGCCCCGCCTGTCTGGATGTTAGTGCCCCGCCTGTCTGGATGTTAGTGCCCCGCCTGTCTGGATGTTAGAGCCCCGCCTGTCTGGATGTTAGTGCCCCGCCTGTCTGGATGTTAGAGCCCCGCCTGTCTGGATGTTAGAGCCCCGCCTGTCTGGATGTTAGAGCCCCGCCTGTCTGGATGTTAGAGCCCCGCCTGTCTGGATGTTAGAGCCCCGCCTGTCTGGATGTTAGAGCCCCGCCTGTCTGGATGTTAGAGCCCCGCCTGTCTAGATGTTATAGCCCCGCCTGTCTGGATGTTAGAGCCCCGCCTGTCTGGGGTTAGAGCCCCGCCTGTCTGGGGTTAGAGCCCCGCCTGTCTGGATGTTAGAGCCCCGCCTGTCTAGATGTTAGAGCCCCACCTGTCTTGGGTTAGTGCCCCGCCTGTCTGGATGTTAGAGCCCCGCCTGTCTGGATGTTAGAGCCCCGCCTGTCTAGATGTTAGAGCCCCGCCTGTCTGGGGTTAGAGCCCCGCCTGTCTGGATGTTAGAGCCCCGCCTGTCTAGATGTTATAGCCCCGCCTGTCTGGGGTTAGAGCCCCGCCTGTCTGGATGTTAGAGCCCCGCCTGTCTGGGGTTAGAGCCCCGCCTGTCTGGGGTTAGAGCCCCGCCTGTCTGGATGTTAGAGCCCCGCCTGTCTAGATGTTAGAGCCCCACCTGTCTTGGGTTAGCCCTGCCTGTCTGGATGTTAGAGCCCCGCCTGTCTGGATGTTAGAGCCCCGCCTGTCTGGATGTTAGAGCCCCGCCTGTCTGGATGTTAGAGCCCCGCCTGTCTAGATGTTAGAGTTATAGCCCTGTCCTTTCTTTTCTCTTCCAGCCAACTCTGCGTGTGTTGACCCGGTGATCGAGGAGCATTTCCGTCGCAGCCTGGGGAGGAACTACAAGCAGCCGGAACCCGTCACTAACTCTGTGTCCATCACTGGCTCTGTGGACGACCATTTCACCAAGGCCTTAGGAGAAACCTGGCTGCAGATCAAAGCCAAAGGAAGCTCCTCCTCCTCCTCCCCTGACTCCTCCCCCAACAGTCACATGGTCAACCACAGCCACTCTCCATCCATTGTGTCCTGATGGGAGGGGCTTAGAGCCAGCTAAAACCCGCCCCCTGCCCCATCCTTTATTCACTGTAACTGTTAAACCGCCCTGCTGGAGAGTTACTGGCTAGGCAGGGTGTATTCATTTAGCTCCAGCCCTGTTGTAACTAACACCTGATTCATCTAATCAAGGTCCCGATGAACAGCTGATGTAGAAGAATCAGTCATATTCATGAGGTCACCAAACTTGTTTTAATTTTGTGTTGCAAAATATTTAGTTAGTGTGCACTAACAAATACGACCACAGGTGTGTTTCAGTGCAGGGCTGGAGGAAAATCCTGCGCGTCCAATGTCTCTCCTTCCAGGTTGGCCTTGTTCCCTGCTGTAACCCCACCCTGCATGATGTTACCCCGTAGAGCGCTGTGCCTGTAGCTAGGGAAATAGCCATGTATAGAACCACGGAGTAAAAGGGAAGCAATTTCTTTTCTCTACGTTTTGACTTTTGGCATTTATTTTGTTTTGAATTGACTTTTTATGTAGAAGTAGGTTTTGCGTACTTCTTTCTGTTTGTGTTATTGAACGCCTGAGATTTTGAAAAGCTGAGTGGGAAACGGTTTGTTTCTGTGTCCAATGAGATGTATGGATTCAAAATGGAGACGCACATCCCAACCAACCACATGCCTTCGTTACCAAAGAGAATTCTGATGCAAATCTGTTAACCTCTTTTAAAAGAAAGAAAATATATTTTATTTCCCCCATCTTTTAGTTTTCTCCCTCACCCCTCCATCCCTACTTTCCTCTCCCTCACCCCTCCATCCCTACTTTCCTCTCCCTCACCCCTCCATCCCTACGTTCCTCTCCCTCACCCCTCCATCCCTACTTTCCTCTCCCTCACCCCTCCATCCCTACGTTCCTCTCCCTCACCCCTCCATCCCCTACTTTCCTCTCCCTCACCCCTCCACCCCACTTCCCTGTGGTTCCTCTCCCTCACCCCTCCAACCCCTACTTTCTCTCACGACACCCTGCGACACTGTGGTGTGGTAGGTAGATTGTCTCTCTGCGACACTGTGGTGTGGTAGGTAGATTGTCTCTCCCTCGACACTGGTGTGGTAGGTAGATTATGTCTCCTCGTTCTCTGCGACACTGGTGTGGTAGGTAGATGATGTCCCCTCCTGCGACACTGTGGTGTGGTAGGTAGACTTTCCTCTCTGCGACACCCTCCATCCCGACACTGTGGTGTGGTAGGTAGATTATGTCTCCTCTCCCTGCACACCCTCCATCCACTAGATTATGTCTCTCCCTCGACACTGTGGTGTGGTAGGTAGATTATGTCCCTCCACTGTGGTGTGGTAGGTAGATTATGTCTCTCCCTCATGTCCCCTCCAACTGTGGTGTGGTAGGTAGATTATGTCTCTCTCTGCGACACTGTGGTGTGGTAGGTAGATTATGTCTCTCTCTGCGACACTCTCTCTGCGACACTGTGGTGTGGTAGGTAGATTATGTCTCTCTCTGCGACACTGTGGTGTGCGACACTGTGGTGTGGTAGGTAGATTATGTCTCTCTCTGCGACACTGTGGTGTGGTAGGTAGATTATGTCTCTCTCTGTGGTGTGGTAGGTAGATTATGTCACTGACACTGTGGTGTGGTAGGTAGATTATGTCTCTCTCTGCGACACTGTGGTGTGGTAGGTAGATTATGTCTCTCTGCGACACTGTGGTGTGGTAGGTAGATTATGTCTCTCTCTCTCTCTCTGCGACACTGTGGTGTGGTAGGTAGATTATGTCTCTGCGACACTCTCTCTGCGGCACTGTGGTGTGGTAGGTAGATTGTGTCTCTGCGGCACTGTGGTGTGGTAGGTAGATTATCTCTCTGCGACACTGTGGTGTGGTAGGTAGATTATGTCTCTCTCTGCGACACTGTGGTGTGGTAGGTAGATTATGTCTCTCTGCGTAGGGCACACTGTGGTGTGTAGGTAGATTATGTCTGTGGTGTGGTAGGTAGATTGTCTCTCTGCGACACTGTGGTGTGGTAGGTAGATTATGTCTCTCTCTGCGACACTGTGGTTGTGGTAGGTATGTCTCTCTCTCTGCGACACTGTGGTGTTGATTATGTCTCTCTGCGACACTGTGGTGTGGTAGGTAGATTATGTCTCTCTCTCTGCGACACTGTGGTGTGGTAGGTAGATTATGTCTCTCTCTCGACACTGTGGTGTGGTAGGTAGATTATGTCTCTCTCTGCGACACTGTGGTGTGGTAGGTAGATTATGTCTCTCTCTCTGCGACACTGTGGTGTGGTAGGTAGATTATGTCTCTCTCTGCGACACTGTGGTGTGGTAGGTAGATTATGTCTCTCTCTGCGACACTGTGGTGTGGTAGGTAGATTATGTCTCTCTGCGACACTGTGGTGTGGTAGGTAGATTATGTCTCTCTCTGCGACACTGTGGTGTGGTAGGTAGATTATGTCTCTCTCTGCGACACTGATTATGTCTCTCTCTGCGACACTGTGGTGTGGTAGGTAGATTATGTCTCTCTCTGCGGCACTGTGGTGTGGTAGGTAGATTATGTCTCTCTGCGGCACTGTGGTGTGGTAGGTAGATTGTCTCTCTGCGGCACTGTGGTGTGGTAGGTAGATTGTCTCTCTGCGGCACTGTGGTGTGGTAGGTAGATTGTGTCTCTCTGCGGCACTGTGGTGTGGCAGGTAGATTGTCTCTCTGTGGCACTGTGGTGTGGTAGGTAGAATTTTGCTCTCTGGTTTGATTGGTCAAGTAAAAGTAGTGCTTACAGAATAATGTGCATATTTTGTTTTTAAATAGCTGGTATCTATTCATGTTTATTAGACATTTCAATCTTATTACAAGTTACATTGTTTTTGTTTTATATATTTGTTTTCTGCAATAACAACAACAGTTGTAGCTGCATTTACTGCTGGTCCAGTTAGACTCCATGTTAATATGTATTCTTCAGTTCTCTCTGGTAGCAACCAGCTAGCGACAGAGGACAGCCTCCGGACAGGCCTTCTGTACTCTTCTATATGATCAGTTTGGATTCTAATCTATAACAATAATATGTTTTCCGTAACGTTAACGTAATCGTTCTATAGCGTTATTGATAATCCCTGGATGCTACTGCGTTTGTTTTGTTTTGCATTGACTGAGAAACCAAACCAGCTGGTGAGTCGACCTTTTATCATAACTTTTTTTTTCTTTCTGTCGACTAGTTTTTTTTTTTACATTTCGTGTTTTCCATGTCGTTGTTGTTTCTACTTCTCTGATGAACAACTGTGGGTGTGTAGCAGTATGCATCTTATGAGCACAAGATGTTGAAAATAAGTCTTTCAAACTATTTTGCTCACTGGGTAGATAGGCAGCTGCAGCTTGTGAAAAAACTTGTTTTACTAACTCCTGTACCAAGGCAGCAGACATTCCTTCCTATAGGGAACCTAGGACAGGTGTTGCATTCGTATCAGTATTTGTATAGCTACTAACTTAGTAACAGGAATGTGGTGATTTAGTGTTGCAACATTCCGGAAACTTTCCCCTGAAAATTCCTTGATTTTTCCGGGAAATCCTGTTTGGAATGTCCACGAATCTTCCAAACAACCAGAATTGATAGAAAACCTGAGAATTTTGGGGGATGTAACCGTAATGTGCAAATCTAGTGGTGAAGGTGACAGAACATGGTTAAAGCTCTAGGGTTGATGAAGCTATACAGTCTATACAGCTCCTATATGCCCTTACATTCCATCATCCCAAATCAAATCTATAGTTCATGTAATTACATCCAAGGCTACACGTCCTAAATTAAACCCTATTCCCAATGTAAAGCTTCACACTTTGTCTGGCCACAATTAGTGCATAAGGTTTAGGGGTGTCATTAGGGACGGAGCATAAACCATATTCTCTCAGAGACCGGATCCAGCTGAACCTAAACCATATTCTCTCAGAGACCGGATCCAGCTGAACCTAAACCATATTCTCTCAGAGACCGGATCCAGCTGAACCTAAACCATATTCTCTCAGAGACCGGATCCAGCTGAACCTAAACCATATTCTCTCAGAGACCGGATCCAGCTGAACCTAAACCATATTCTCTCAGAGACCGAATCCAGCTAAACCTAAACCATATTCTCTCAGAGACCGGATCCAGCTGAACCTAAACCATATTCTCTCAGAGACCGGATCCAGCTGAACCTAAACCATATTCTCTCAGAGACCGAATCCAGCTGAACCTAAACCATATTCTCTCAGAGACCGGATCCAGCTGAACCTAAACCATATTCTCTCAGAGACCGGATCCAGCTGAACCTAAACCATATTCTCTCAGAGACCGGATCCAGCTGAACCTAAACCATATTCTCTCAGAGACCGGATCCAGCTGCTAGTCAGTTGATGTTATTATTATTGACTTTAATCTGAGTTCAGATTTAAACAAAAACTAATGTATAGTTCTTCAAAGATGACTGGTTGATTTCTACTTTGTACTTTCGGTAAATGTTATGAGAGAACTAAAACGTTGATAATGTCCTTTAAAATAATTATCATTTATAATGTGCATGAACAGAAAGGGAAGGGGCGTAGTGTCCAGGAGTCATTTCATTATTAAAACGCGTCACTACCATAGCACTAGGGTCGCACATTTCCGGTGATCTGGGATTTTTTTTTTTTTTTGGAAAGCTACCAGAATTTTTCAAAAAGAATTGGAGGCTCTCACTCGTTCTGCTATGGCAACACAATGCCCTACACGCTGTAGGAAAATCACTTCATAAAAAAACAACTTTTTATATATAGTTAATTATGAGACCATCATTACGCTGTGCGTAACGATTGTACAGAGAAAATTGTAGGTATTTTTTGAGGATCAATTTGTTTAATGACATGTAGCTATTTAATTTTCCCCCTTTTTTTGGTTTGTGTATAAAATAAATGTTTTAAAAAGTTGATCTTTTTTTGTTTTTAGAGTTGTTCTTTTAAAAGGTTAAAGTGCAGGAACACAGTAATGATATAAACACTGTGTTGATGAGCCACTTTGTGTATTATGACGCATAACGTGTATAATGCTGAATCAAGGCTACTTAGCAGACACTCTACAAAAGGTATATCCCAAATGACAGTCTATTCCCTTTATTGTACACTACCAGAGGACAAAAGTAGTGCACTAAATATGGAATGGGGGGTCATTCGGGACGATAATTTTTTATTTTGAGACAATGGAACAAAAGATCTTTGTCGTCCATCTTGTTTGTGAGATCCGAACACTACTGTATTAGTCATGTTATTTAATGGTAGATCACAGGAAGACTGGCTGTGTGCTTCCAAATCAACAGCTGTCCTAAGTAGCACCCTTCTCTCAAAAGTAGTGCACTATACAGGGAATATACCGTTGAAGTCAAAAGTTTACATACACCTTAGCCAAATATATTTAAACTCAGTTTTTCCACAATTTCTGAAATTTAATCCTAGTAAAAAAATCCCCTGTCTTAGGTCAGTTAAGTCTTCTGTCTTGAGATGTTGCTTAAATATATCCACATAATTTTCCCTCCTCATGAAGCCATCTATTTTGTGAAGTGCACCAGTCCCTCCTGCAGCAAGGTACCCCCACAACATGATGCTGCCACCCCCGTGCTTCACGGTTGCGATGGTGTTCTTCGGCTTGCAATCCTCCCCCTTTTTCCTCCAAACATAACGATGGTCATTATAGCCAAACAGTTCTATTTTTGTTTCATATGACCAGAGGACATTTCTCCAAAAAGTACCATCTTTGTCCCCATATGTAGTTGCAAACCGTAGTCTGGCTTTTTTATGGCAGTTTAGGAGCAGTGGCTTCTTCCATGCTGAGCGGCCTTTCAGGTTATGTCGATATAGGACTCGTTTTACTTTGGATATAGATACTTATACCTGTTTCCTCCAGCAACTTTACAATGTCATTTGCTGTTCTGCGATTGATTTTGCACTTTTCTCACCAAAGTACGCAAAAAACACATTCTGAGGTCTTGGTTGATTTTCTTTTGATTTTCCCATGATGTCAAGCGAAGAGGCACCGAGTGTGAAGGTAGGCCTTGAAATACATCCACAGGTACACATCCAATTGACTCAAATGATGTCAATTAGCCTATCAGAAGCTTCTAAAGCCATTACATAATTTTTTTGAATTTTCCAAGCTGATTAAAGGCACAGTCAACTTCGTGTATGTAAACTTCTGACCCACTGGAATTGTGATACAGTGAAATAATCTATAACAGATAGTTGGAAAAATGACTTGTGTCATGCACACAGTAGATGTCCTAACCAACTTGCCAAAACTATATTTTGTTAACAAGAAATGTGTGTAGTGGTTGAAAATGAGTTTGAATGACTCCAACCTAAGAGTATGTAAACTTCAGACTTCAACTGTACTGTGCATTATGGGAATCGGGTCCCACTGACACACACACTTTTCAAGCTACATCAACATTGTAAAACGTAGTGCTATGTAGTAGTACTGTAGTACTATGTAGTACTATGTATTGTACTCTCCAAACTGTAAATCTTTATTAAACCTTCATTTTGTGGCCTTGTTTCTCCAATTGAAAAAGTTTTTGTACTTAAGGCAATGAACAATAAAGTGCTCTTAAACGGCAAGTCTCAGTCTGGTCACTGTTATTATCAATAATGCATAATAATACTGTTCTTTCTACGTTATTAATCTTCTGAGTTTTATTTAGATATATATTTATTATTATACCGTTCAAACGTTTGGGGTCACTTCGAAATGTCCTTGTTTTTGAAAGAAAAGCTAATTGTTTTGTCCATTAAAATAACATCAAATTGATCAGAAATACAGTGTAGACATCGTTACTGTTGTAAATGACTATTTTAGCTGGAAACGGCAGATTTTTAAGGGAATTTCTACATAGGCGTAAGGAGGCCCAATGAATGAAGGCTATTCCATGCGAGAAATTGCCAAGAAACTGAAGATCTCATACAACGCTGTGTACTACTCCCTTCATAGAACAGCGCAAACAGGCTCTAACCAGAATAGAAAGAGGAGTGGGAGGCCCCGGTGCACAACTGAGCAAGAGGACAAGTACAGTAGAGTGTCTAGTATAAAAAACAGGCGCCTCACAAGTCCTCAACTGGCAGCTTCATTAAATAGTACCCACAAAACGCCAGTCTCAACGTCAACAGTGAAGAGGCGACTCCGGGATGCTGGACATCTAAGTAGAGTTGCAAAGAAAAAGCCACATCTCAGACTGGCCAATAAAAAGAAAATATTAAGATGGGCGAAAGAACACAAACACTGGACAGAAGAACTCTGCCAAGAAGGCCAGAGTCGCCTCGTCACTGTTGACTTTGAGACTGGTGTTTTTTATGTGTACAATTTCTGAGTTTGGTAACTCTAATGAACTTATCCTCTGCAGCAGAGGTAACTCTGGGTCTTCCTTTCCTCATGAGAGCCAGTTTCATCATAGCGTTTTATGATTTTTGCGACTGCACTTGAAGAAACTTTCAAAGTTATTGAAATGTTCTGCATTGACTGACCTTCATGTCTTAAAGTAATGATGGACTGCCATTTCTCTTTGCTTATTTAAGCTGTTCTTGCCATAATATGGACTTGGTCTTTTACCAAATAGGGCTATCTTCTGTATACCACCCCTACCTTGTCACAACACAACTGATTGGCTCAAATGCATTAAGAAGGAATGAAATTTCACAAATGAACTTCTCAAAAGGCACACCTGAAATGCATTCATGATACCTCATGAGCTGGTTGAGAGAATGCCAAGAGTGTGCAAAGCTGTCATCAAGGCACCATGGCCTTTTTTTGCCTTTACCTCCCCTCTCATCTCATTTGCTCACATTGTATTTTGACTTATTTTGCTACTGTATTATTGACTGTATGTTTGTTTTACCCCATGTGTAACTCTTTGTTTTTGTATGTGTCGAACTGCTTTATCTTGGCCAGGTCGCAATTGAGTCCAGGTGTGCGTAATGATGAGTCCAGGTGTGCGTAATGATGAGTCCAGGTGCGCGTAATGATGAGACCAGGTGCACGTAATGATGAGTCCAGGTGCGCGTAATGATGAGTCCAGGTGCGCGTAATGATGAGTCCAGGTGCGCGTAATGATGAGTCCAGGTGCGCGTAATGATGAGTCCAGGTGCGCGTAATGATGAGTCCAGGTGCGCGTAATGATGAGTCCAGGTGCGCGGAATGATGAGACCAGGTGCGCGTAATGATGAGTCCAGGTGCACGGAATGATGAATCCAGGTGCGCGGAATGATGATTCCAGGTGCGCGTAATGATGAGTCCAGGTGCGCGTAATGATCAGTCCATCGATCATGGATCCAGATCAAATCCCTTCCAGGATCCAGATCAATAGCATTTTAGATGTTATTAGCCACTATAAAAATGACATCACTGGTAAGATTGTTATGCAACCTTCTGATGATACCTTCACTTGGGCTCTCTAGTGGTGCAGCGGTCTAAGGAACTACATCTCAGAGCTAGAGGCATCACTACAGACCCTGGTTCGATTCCGGGCTGTATCACATATCACAACCGGCCGTGATCGGGATTCCCAATGGGCGGTGCAGAATTCGCCCAGCGTCGTCCGGGTTAGGGGAGAGTTTGGCTGGGGTAGGTCGTTATTGTCGTCATTGTAAAATCCACATTTTTTTCTTAACTGACTTCCCTCGTTAAATAAAATAAAAATCTGTTTCAGAAAAGTTGGTGTCGGAGCTTGCAAATGCGCGGCCATTCACTACGGCGCCATCTGACCATTCTAAATGTTATCCTTTATTAAAACCGTATCAGTGGCATACATTACAAACACCAACTGGGTTTTTCAAAATAATAATAACCAAGTCCTAACTGTTCTCTGAGCAGAAGACCTACAGTAAAGAGCTTAGAAGAGATGTGTTGTTGGAACACAGTAGAATCCCTGTGGGACTGTGTTCTTTTCTAGAACTGATGATTCCGTCATCCTCCTCCTCATCACTCATGTCCCAGATTTAGAGACAATAAAAACAAACATCAGATGAACTGCTGATATGGGGGAAGAGAGAGAGGAAGAGGTTGAAGGACAGGTTTGCTTCCACTTCAAAGAGACGCACAGTAATCGCCGAGGTCTATACAGCCCTGTACAAAGAACTAACAGAGGCCTTTGACAGACACCGAGGCACACAGCCGTGGTCTTCCCATAGGACTGCCAGTAAACAACTCTGGAGCATTCTGGCATTCTGGCATTCTTCACATTCCCACTTCCTTCAGACGCAATTCACATGCCTCAGAACACTGTATGGAATGTAACACACACACACACACACACACACACACACACACACACACACACACACACACACACACACACACACACACACACACACACACACAGAGACACCTGAAAATGGAAATGTGATTTGAACTGTGAACTGCAGCCCAAATTGCACCCTATTCCCTATATAGTGCATAGCCTATATTGCACTACTTTCGATGGGCCCTATGTTGGGGAAAGGGGGGCATTTGGGACTCATTCAGAGACCATATAAACATTAGTCATAAATAGTGTGTTTGAACAGGATCACGTGAGTCTATTGGTTAAACACATAGAGTTTGGAGTGCCAAGGTCTAGTAGCTTCCAGACCTGATTTAACACACTGTTTCAAATCATGTACATGTTTTTTATTGAGCTTGCATGCTGCAATGTAACCAATAGAAATGTCCAGAAATTGCAAACCCCGCCTACCTGACACGCCAAGGCAGGCTTGAGAAAATGCTCAATGTACTTAAAGAGTTCAAATACTATTGGTACCCAGGTCTGGTAACTATTTCACCACTGGGAAAGTGTGTGTGTGTGTGTGTGTGTGTGTGTGTGTGTGTGTGATCTAGTAACTAAAGTCAGGCACCACTGTGTGTGTGTCAAGGCTGTGTGTGTGTGGTGTGTGTGCCTTGTTTTTGTCTGACTGTGTGTGTGTGTGTGTGGGCATGATTCTCGGTAGATCTAGTAACTAAAGTCAGGCACCACTGGAGAGACTCAAGGCTGTGTGTCTGAGAACCACACAGAAAGCCCTTTTCATCCCTGGCTGTGGTTTTTGCATGACGGCTCTGCCTTGTTTTTCAAGAGGGAGTCTGCCAGAGAGAGACTGTAATTATGCACGTTATTATTTTAAATACAGCCTACGTACGGAGTGGGCCTTTTTAAAGAGCGGCCTCCAGAACATCAGAATAAAATAATTGAGATGGGCTTGTAAAATGTGGACATGATTCTCTCAGGAGGACCACTGGTCTGATAATTGAACTACTCTCCTCTGTTTTGATGCTTGCTATAGAACTCTCCTCTGTTTTGATGCTTGCTATAGAACTCTCCTCTGTTTTGATGCTTGCTATAGAACTCTCCTCTGTTTTGATGCTTGCTATAGAACTCTCCTCTGTTTTGATGCTTGCTATAGAACTCTCCTCTGTTTTGATGCTTGCTATAGAACTCTCCTCTGTTTTGATGCTTGCTGTAGGGTTCTAATTCTGTTTTGATGCTTGCTGTAGAACTCTCCTCTGTTTTGATGCTTGCTATACTCTAATTCTGTTTTGATGCTTCTAGAACTCTTCTGTTTTGATGCTTGCTGTAGAACTCTCCTCTGTTTTGATGCTTGCTATAGAACTCTCCTCTGTTTTGATGCTTGCTAATTCCTCTGTTTTGATGCTTGCTGTAGAACTCTCCTCTGTTTTGATGCTTGCTATAGTTTTGATGTTCTAATTCTGTTTTGATGCTTGCTGTAGAACTCTCCTCTGTTTTGATGCTTGCTATAGAACTCTCCTCTGTTTTGATGTTCTAATTCTGTTTTGATGCTTGCTGTAGAACTCTCCTCTGTGTTGATGCTTGCTATACTGTCCAGGATCTGTTTTGACCTGTCAGAAACAGTCACTAACCAACTGTTTTGAATAGTTACGAACCTGGGTCTCCGGAGTGAGAAACAGTTTTGAGTTGCTCGACAAGAATACCAACTGAGCCAGGGTTTAAATATGTAATGGGGAACAGAACCCAGAAGATGAGGCTTGACACAGCAGTACTGTTTTGATGCTTGCTGTAGAACTGTTTTGATGTTTCTCCTCTGTTTTGATGCTTGCTAGGTTCTAATTCTGTTTTGAGCTTGCCTAGTGGTTAGAGTGTAGAGGTGGCAGGTAGCCTAGTGGTTAGAGTGTAGAGGTGGCAGGTAGTCTAGTGGTTAGAGTGTAGAGGCAGGTAGTCTAGTGGTTAGAGTGTAGATGGCAGGTAGTCTAGTGGTTAGAGTGTAGAGGCATGTAGTCTAGTGGTTAGAGTGTAGAGGCAGGTAGCCTAGTGGTTAGAGTGTAGAGGCAGGTAGCCTAGTGGTTTGAGCGTTCAGGCCAGTAACCGAAAGGTTGCTGGATCGAATCTGTCATTCTGCCCCTGAACAAGGCAGTTAACCCACTGGCTGTCGTTGTAAATAAGAATTTGTTCTTAACTGACTTGCCTGGTTAAATAGAGATCTGAAATGGGAGATGTTTTCTGGTAACAGACCAGCCCAGGACCGTTCTCTGTATGTATAGAAGTTGCAGTGGCCTAAGGGAATCTTCCTGTTCTAGT
Source organism: Oncorhynchus masou masou (assembly GCF_036934945.1). Lineage (NCBI taxonomy): Eukaryota > Metazoa > Chordata > Actinopteri > Salmoniformes > Salmonidae > Oncorhynchus > Oncorhynchus masou. Next base: position 48,930 of record NW_027016740.1, read on the forward strand.
ATTTCTATGCCTGAACGTGACTCAAGACAAAATAAGACTGTGGGTTTTAACAAGTACAAAAAAAAAACATTATTTTGCAACATAATTTTTTTAAATTTACCTTTATTTTACTAGGCAAGTCAGTTAGTAAGAACACATTCTTATTTTCTATGACGGCCTAGGAACGGTGGGTTAACTGCCTTCTTCAGGGGCAGAACGACAGATTTTTACCTTGTCGAGCTCAAGGATTCAATCTTGCAACCTTCCGGATACTAGTCCAACGCTCTAACCACTAGGCTACGCTGCATCCCATAACCGACAGTAACCTTTACCTCAGAGATAGTCTCATTGTGCCAAACCCCTGGGACTCTGAGAGAGAGAGAGAAGAGAGAGAGAGAGAGAGAGAGAGAGAGAGAGAGAGAGAGAGAGAGAGAGAGAGAGAGAGAGAGAGAGAGAGAGAGAGAGAGAGAGAGAGAGAGAGAGAGAGAGAGAGAGAGAGAGAGAGAGAGAGAGAGAGAGAGAGAGAGAGAGAGAGAGAGAGAGAGAGAGAGAGAGAGAGAGAGAGAGAGAGAGAGAGAGAGAGAGAGAGAGAGAGAGAGAGAGAGAGAGAGACAGAGAGAGAGAGAGAGAGAGAGAGAGAGCTCCAGTGGGACCTAACAGAGTCCCTTCCTTGTTCCTCTGTTGCTGCTTTATAAACATCAAAAGGGCGAGCGGAAAAGCTTTGAAATGGACCAACGAGCTCGTGTGTAGATTTATTCTGAATAGATCAGTTTTTATTAATGAAGACAGTTTAATGCATCTCATTCGGACACCAACCAGGTTTCACACCAACCATTTCATGATCTTTTGTGTCTGTAAAAAAAATATATTATGTGAGAAATGACAGGGGGGGGGAGGAAATGACAGGGGGGAATGACAGGGGGGAAATGACAGGGAGGAAATGACAGGGGGGAAATGACAGGGGGGGAATGACAGGGGGAAATGACAGGGGGAAATGACAGGAAGGGGAATGACAGGGGGAAATGACAGGGGGAAATGACAGGGGGAAATGACAGGAATGGGGAAATGACAGGGGGAAATGACAGGAAGGGGAAATGACAGGGGGAAATGACAGGGGGAAATGACAGGGGGAAATGACAGAAACAGGGGGAAATGACATGGGGGGAAATGACAGGGGGAAATGACAGGAAGGGGAAATGACAGGGGGAAATGACAGGAGGGGAAATGACAGGGGGGAGATGACAGGGGGAAATGACAGGGGGGGAAATGACAGGGGGAAATGACAGGGGGAAATGACAGGGGGAAATGACAGGGGGAAATGACAGGGAGGGGGAAATGACAGGGAAATGACAGGGGGAAATGACAGGGAGGAAATGACAGGGGGGGGAAATGACAGGGTGGAAATGACAGGGAGGAAATGACAGGGGGAGATGACAGGGGGGGTGGGAGGGAATGACAGGGAGGGAAATGACAGGGAGGAAAGACAGGGGGAAATGACAGGGTGGAAATGACAGGGAGGGGGAAATGACAGGGGGGGGAAATGACAGGTGGGGGAATGACAGGGGGAAATGACAGGGGGAATTGACAGGGGGAAATGACAGGGGGAAATGACAGGGGAGGAAATGACAGGGGGACAGGGGAAATGACAGGGGAGGAAATGACAGGGGGAAATGACAGGGGGCAATGACAGGGGGAAATGACAGGGGGGGAAATGACAGGGGGGAATGACAGGGGGAATGACAGGGGGGGAAATGACAGGGGGAAATGACAGGGGGGAGATGACAGGGGGGATGACAGGGGGGGGGGGAATGACAGGGCGGGAAATGACAGGGAGGGGGGAAATGACAGGGGGGAATGACAGGGAGGAAATGACAGGGAGGAAATGACAGGGGGGAAATGACAGGGGGAAATGACAGGGTGGAAATGACAGGGGGAAATGACAGGGGGAAATGACAGGGAAGGGGAAATGACAGGGGGAAATGACAGGGGGGGAATGACAGGGAGGAAATGACAGGAGGAAATGACAGGGAGGAAATGACAGGGGGGACAGGGGGAAATGACAGGGGGAAATGACAGGGGGAAATGACAGGAGGAAATGACAGGGGGAAATGACAGGGGGAAATGACAGGGCGGGAAATGACAGGGAGGAAATGACAGGGGGGAATGACAGGGGGAAATGACAGGGAGGAAATGACAGGGGGGGAAATGACAGGGAGGAAATGACAGGGGGAGGGGGAAATGACAGGGGGAAATGACAGGGGGAAATGACAGGGGGAGGAAATGACAGGGGGAAATGACAGGGGGAAATGACAGGGAGGAAATGACAGGGAGGAAAGGGGGAAATGACAGGGGGGAATGACAGGGAAATGAAAGGACATGGGGGAAATGACAGGGGGAAATGACAGGGAGGAAATGACAGGGGGGAATGACAGGGAGGAAATGACAGGGACAGGGGGAAATGACAGGGAGGAAAGGACAGGGGGAAATGACAGGGGGAGGAAAGGACAGGGGGAAATGACAGGGAGGAAATGACAGGGGGAATGACAGGGAGGAAATGACAGGGAGGAAAAGACAGGGGGAGATGACAGGGGGAGATGACAGGGGGAAATAACAGGGGGAAAATGTTTATATACTACCCATCATCTGGAAGGAAACTTCGGAGTCCGGTGATGTTATGGTTTGTGCTTTATCTTGGCCAGGTTGCACTTGTAAATGAGACCTTGTTCTCTACTGGCCTACCTGGTTAAATAAATATATTTTTTTAAATCACTGAGAGATCCTTGTTTGTTTAGTGTGAATTTATCATGGGTATCTTTTAGGTCTTAGTAGATGCTGCTAGTCAGCTTTCAGTGGACACTCCCATGAGTGTCTTTCAGAACCCCTCCTAAAACCACACCTGTTTCCTTTTGGTTGTCAGTGACTCTTTGTTAGTTCCCCTTTCTGTTTGAGTGACATTTTTGGTTTTCATGTTGGGGACAACACACACACACACACACACACACACAGTCTTGTATTACCAACATTGTGGGGACACACAATTTTGTCCCATTCAAAATAATTTTCTCTGTAAACCTAAAACTAACAAACCCCCTAGAAATAACATTTGACCTTGTGGTGACAAACAAACATGTCTCCAGTTGGTAAAATGTTGGTTTGTTTACTACAGTAAAGTTTTGTGGTAGGGTTTACGTTTCCCTGTGTTCTAAACCCTGGTCTCAGGAGTGAGCTGGGCAGAGCTTAACATAACATGGTGTGTGTGTGTGTGTGTGTGTGTGTGTGTGTGTGTGTGTGTGTGTGTGTGTGTGTGTGTGTGTGTGTGTGTGTGTGTGTGTGTGTGTGTGTGTGTGTGTGTGTGTGTGTGTGTGTGTGTGTGTGTGTGTGTGTGTGTGTGTGTGTGTGGACAGAAGAATGGCAAAAAGAGGCGTGTCCTCTGAAACCATTTCTCCTGAATGAACACAAGACAATATATGCTACTTCCTCAGTGAAGAGAGTATGGCTGCATCCCGGCTCCCAATGATCCACCATTTTCCAGAACACCTGCACACTCACCATCCCCAAAGCATTGGCTTGAGAAAGTGGTCCACCATTGTTGAATCCACGTGAGAAAGCTTATCAATGCACACTTCGGGAGAACGGTGGAGAACCAGGATGCAAAGGAGGTAGTAGAGAAGGGGGGTAGTAGAGAAGGGGTTGGTGAGGGTAGTAGAGAAGGGGTTGGTGAGGGGGGTGAGGGTAGAGAAGGGGTTGGTGAGGGTAGTAGAGAAGGAGTTGGTGAGGGTAGTAGAGAAGAGGTTGGTGAGGGTAGTAGAGAAGGGGTTGGTGACGGTAGTAGAGAAGGGGTTGGTGAGGGTAGTAGAGAAGGGGTTGGTGACGGTAGTAGAGAAGGGGTTGGTGAGGGGTTGGTGAGGGTACTAGAGAAGGGGTTGGTGAGGGTAGTAGAGAAGGGGTTGGTGAGGGTAGTAGAGAAGGGGTTGTAGTGAGGGTAGTAGAGAAGGGGTTGGTGAAGGTAGGGTAGTAGAGAAGGGGTTGGTGAGGGTAGTAGAAGGGGTTGGTGAGGGTAGTAGAGAAGGGGTTGGTGAGGGTAGTAGAGAAGGGGTTTGTGAGGGTAGGACTGAGGGTAGTAGAGAAGGGGTTGGTGAGGGTAGTAGAGAAGGGGTTGGTGAGGGTAGAGAAGTAGAGAAGAAGGGGTTGATTGAGGTAGTGAAGGTACGGTAGTAGAGAAGGGGTTTGTGAGGGACTGAGGGTACTAGAGAAGGGGTTGGTGAGGGTAGTAGAGAAGAGGTTGGTGAGGGTAGTAGAGATGGGGTTGGTGAGGGTAGTAGAGAAGGGGTTGGTGAGGGACTGAGGGTAGTAGAGAAGGGGTTGGTGAGGGGCTGAGGGTACTAGAGAAGGGGTTGGTGAGGGTAGTAGAGAAGAGGTTGGTGAGGGTAGTAGAGAAGAGGTTGGTGAGGGCAGTAGAGAAGAGGTTGGTGAGGGTAGTAGAGAAGAGGTTGGTGAGGGTAGTAGAGAAGACGTTGGTGAGGGTACTAGAGAAGGGGTTGGTGAGGGACTGAGGGTACTAGAGAAGGGGTTCGTGAAAGTAGTAGAGAAGGGGTTGGTGAGGGTAGTAGAGAAGGGGTTGGTGAGGGACTGAGGGTAGTAGAGAAGGGGTTAGTGAGGGTAGTAGAGAAAGGGTTGGTGCGGGGCTGAGGGTACTAGAGAAGTGGGAACAGGGTTAGAGTTGGGGCAGGAACAGAGAGACTTATAGTGGGAACAGGGTTAGAGTTGGGGCAGGTACAGGGTTAGAGTTGGGGCAGGAACAGGGTTAGAGTTGGGGCAGGTACAGGGTTAGAGTTGGGGCAGGAACAGGGTTAGAGTTGGGGCAGGTACAGGGTTAGAGTTGGGGCAGGAACAGGGTTTGAGTTGGGGCAGGAACAGGGTTAGAGTTGGGGCAGGTACAGGGTTAGAGTTGGGGCAGGAACAGGGTTAGAGTTGGGGCAGGAACAGGGTTAGAGTTGGGGCAGGAACAGGGTTAGAGTTGGGGCAGGAACAGGGTTAGAGTTAGAGGTACAGGGTTAGAGTTGGGGCAGGTACAGGGTTAGAGTTGGGGCAGGAACAGGGTTAGAGTTGGGGCAGGAACAGGGTTAGAGTTGGGGCAGGAACAGGGTTAGAGTTGGGGCAGGAACAGGGGGTTAGGAGGGTTAGAGTTGGGGCAGGTACAGGGTTAGAGTTGGGGCAGGAACAGGGTTAGAGTTGGGGCAGGAACAGGGTTAGAGTTGGGGCAGGAACAGGGTTAGAGTTGGGGCAGGAACAGGGTTAGAGTTGGGGCAGGAACAGGGTTAGAGTTGGGGCAGGAACAGGGTTAGAGTTGGGGCAGGAACAGGGTTAGAGTTGGGGCAGGAACAGGGTTAGAGTTGGGGCAGGAACAGGGTTAGAGTTGGGGCAGGAACAGGGTTAGAGTTGGGGCAGGAACAGGGTTAGAGTTGGGGCAGGTACAGGGTTAGAGTTGGGGCAGGAACAGGGGAATTTATAGTGGGAACAGGGTAAATGTCCCAGCTGAGGTCATGTCCGTGCCAGACTATTCAAACAGACCACGACCAGAGGAGAGAAAGGACAAGAGGAAAGGAGAGGAGGAGGGGAGGGGAGGGGAGAGAAGGGAAGAGGAAGGAAATGAAGGGAGAGGAGAGGAGGGGAGGGGAAGGAAGGAAGGGGAGGAGGAGAGAGGAAGGGAGGGAGGAGGCTAGGAGAGGAGAGAGAGAGAGAATGGGAGAGCAGAGAAGAGGAGGAGGTGGGAGGAGAGGAGAAGGGGGCAGTATTTGAGACATAATAGGGGTTTACCCTCTCTGTCAGCAGGGGCTCTGAGCTGTTTAACTGCCTTGCTCTCTCGCTCTCTCTCGGCCTGTCACCAACTCACACAGTCGTACAGTTCCTACAGTACAGTCAGTGTTGTCATGGAGAGGAAACAAACATTTTTTTAAATGTTGTTTGAGCGTTTAGGCCTCCTCACCTTTTGAGGAAATGCATTGTAAGTATTAGGTAGGGAGATTTATTAGGAGCTTCAATTTGCTCACCACAAATGGCGATCAGCATTTTGCCACCTATTTTCTTCACCACTACATGAACAACACGACCAACCAGGACGGGCTAACGACCAACCAGGACGGGCTATCTGTACTTTAGCTACAGTACCTTCCCTGGGTCCTACTAATTACCCAAAACAAACCCAATACCCAGAAGCACCCCAAACAAGCCTCAACATCCTCAAACAACCCCAATCAACTCAAAACAACTCCACAGAGTATCTCTCTCCCTCTCTCTCCCTCCTCCCCCCCTCTCCCTCCCCCTCCCTCTCTCTCCCCCCTCACTCCCTCTCTCTCCCTCCTCCCTCCCTCTCTCTCCCTCCTCCCTCCCTCTCTCTCTCCTCCCTCCCTCCCTCTCCTCCCTCCCTCTCTCTCCTCCTCCTCCCCTCTCTCCCTCCCTCCCCTCCCTCTCTCTCCCTCCCTCCCTCCCTCTCCCTCCTCCCTCCCCTCTCTCTCCTCCCTCCCTCTCTCTCCTCCCCCCTCTCTCTCTCCCTCCCTCCTCCCTCCCCTCTCCCTCCCTCCCTCCCTCTCTCTCCCTCCCTCCTCCCTCCTCCCTCCCTCTCCCCCTCTCCTCCCTCCCTCCCCCTCCCTCCCTCTCTCCCTCCTCCCCCTCCCTCCTCCCTCCCTCTCTCTCCCTCCTCCCTTCTCCCTCCTCCCTCCCCTTTCTCCCTCCTCTCCCTCCCTCCCTCCCTCTCTCTCCCTCCTCCCTCCCCCCTCCTCCCTCCTCTCTCCCCCTCCTCCCTCCCTCTCTCTCCCTCCTCCCTTTTTCTCCCTCCTCCCTCCCTCTCTCTCCCTCCTCCCTCTCTCAGCTCCATTTTGAGCAGATTCTCATAAATAACAGAAAAACCCAGTGAGTCTCTCCTGGGGGTGATGACCAAGACAGAGAGCAACAGCTGTGGTTTGTTGTTCCTCTGGATAGATAGAGATTCCAAACTCTCTATCTGTATTCTACCTCCTCTCTCATTTTCTCTCTCTTGCTGTCTCTCTCTCTTCCTTCTCTCTCTTTTTCTCTCTCTCGCGCTCTCTCTCTCTCTCCCTCTCTTTCTTTTTTCTCTGTCTTTCCCTCTCTTTCTCTCTCTCTCTCTCTCTCTCTCTCTCTCTCTTTCTCCCTCTCTCTCTCTCTTTCTCTCTCTGTCTCTCTCTCTATTTTTTCTCTCTCTATCTCTCTCTCAATTTTTTGTCTCTCTCTCTATTTCTTCTCTCTCTCTGTTAACAGTGTCCCTCTAATTGCTCTCTCTTTCTCTCTTCCTTTCACACTCTGTATGCGTGACACATTTCCTGCCCTACATAAGAGGTTATCAGGAAAATGATTCAGTTCAACTCAATCTATAAAAGAGCAGCTTACCCAGAAAACAGGGGACGTCCTAAGGACATTTTGTGACGTTCCCATTAGGTCCCTTAAGGGTTTCTGAGAACATTCTGAGAATGTTGCATGATGCTCCCAAGGGAGTTCTCTGGGGACCTTTGTGTAGTTCCCTGCACGTTCCCAGGACGTCACGAGGACCATGTCAGAAGACCTTTTTAGGACGTTCTCAGGATTTCATTGTATTAGTCGGTTCCAAGGGACCGTTCTCTGGGGGAACTTTTTATAGTTCCCCATTTGTCGCAAGTTTTTAGGATGTTCTTGGGACGTTGTGTCATGGTCCTTTGGAGGTTGTTCTAGTTCCTGGTTGGTAGCCAACATTGTCTGTAGAAGTGGCACAAGAAAACATTCATGGTTACAAAAGTTAAAAAGATGGTCCCGAAGAACATGACTGAAATTAAACCTTCTCCCAACCAATTGTTTTTTGTTTGCGTTTTGTCTAACTTATTATATATCTATATTCTTTTTTTCACCTTTATTTCACCAGGTAGGCCAGTTGAGAACAAGTTCTCATTTACAACTGCGATCTGGCCAAGATAAAGCAAAGCAATGCGACACAAACAACAACACAGTTACACATGGAATAAACAGTCAATAATACAGTAGAAAAATCTGTATACAGTGTGTGCAAATGAAGTAAGGAGGTAAGGCAATAAATAGGCCATAGTGGCGAAGTAATTACAATTTAGCAATTTAGACTGGAGTGATAGATGTGCAGATGAGGATGTGCAGTAGAAATACTAGTGTGTAAAAGTGCAGAAAAACAAATACGGGGATGAGGTAGGTAGTAGGTTGGATGTGCTATTTACAGATGGGCTATTTACAGCTGCAGCGATTGGTAAGCTGCTCTGACAGCTGACGCTTAAAGTTAGTGAGGGAGATATAAGTCCCCAACTAAAGTGATTTTTTTGTTCCAGTCATTGGCAGCAGAGAACTGGAAGGAAAGGCGGCCGAAGGTGGTGATGGCTTTGGGGATGACCAGTGAAATATACCTGCTGGAATGTGTGCTACGGGTGGGTGTTGCTATGGTGACAAGTGAGCTGAGATAAGGCGGGGCTTTACCTAGCAAAGACTTATAAATGACCTGGAGCCAGTGGGTTTGGCGGTGAATATGTAGCGAGGACCAGCCAACGAGAGCATACAGGTCGCAGTGGTGGGTAGTATATGGGGCTTTGGTGACAAAACGGATGGCACTGTGACAGACTTTGCTGAGTAGAGTGTTGGAGGCGATTTTGTAAATTACATCGCCGAAGTCAATGATCGGTAGGATAGTCAGTTTTTACGAGGGTACGTTTGGCAGAATGAGTGAAGGAGGCTTTGTTTGCGAAATAGGAAGCCGATTCTAGATTTAACTTTGGATTGGAGATGTTTAAGGGGTTGCAGATCTGAGAGTAAACTCCCATTTGCAATATGTTCTTCTTGCTAACGTGCAATCATTGGAAAATAAAATTGATGACCTACAATTAAGATTATCCCAACGGGACATAAGAAACTGTAACATCTTACGAGACGTGGCTGAACGAGATGGAGGGATTTTCCATGCACCGGCAGAACAGAGATGCTACCTCTGGTGAGGGTGCGTGTCTATTTGTCAATAACACTTGGTGTTATATTAAAGAAGTCTCGAGGTATTGCTCGCCTGTGGTAGAGTACCTCATGATAAGCTGTAGACCACACAATCTACCAAGAGAGTTCTCATCTATATTATTTTTAGCTGTCTGATTACCACCACAGAACAAAGCTGGCACTAAGACCGCTCTCAACCAACTCTATAAGGCCATAAGCAAAGAAGAAAATGCTCACCCAGAAGTTGCGCTTCTAGTGGCCCGGGACTTTAATGCAGGCAAATTTAAATCAGTTTTACTAAATTGTCACATATGCAACCAGAGAAAAAAAAATCCTAGACCACCTTTACTCCACACACAGAGATGCATACAAAGCTCTCACTCGCCCTCCATTTGGCAAATCTGACCATAATTCTATCCTCCTGATTCCTGCTTACAAACAAAAACTAAAGCAGGAAGTACCATTGACTCGCTCAGCACGGAAGTGGTCAGATGACGCAGATGCTACAATACAGGATTGTTTTGTTTTCACAGACTGGAATATGTTCCGGGAATCATCCGATGGCATTGAGGAGTATAGCACCTCAGTCATCAGCTTCATCAACAAGTGCATCGACGACCACAGTGACTGTACGTACATATCCCAACCAGAAGCCATGGATTACAGGCAACATCCGCATTGAGCTAAAGGCTAGAGCTGCTGTTGTCAAGGAGCTCGAGACTAATCCGGACGCTTATAAGAAATCCCGCTACGCCATCAGACAAACTATCAAACAGGCAAAACGTCAATACAGGAATAAGATTGAATCCTACTACACCGGCTCTTATGCTCGTCGGACGTGGCTTGAAAACTATTATGGCATACAAAGGGAAACCCAGACGCGAGCTGCCCAGTGACACGAGCCTACCAGTCGAGCTAAATGCCTTTTATGCTCGCTACGAGGCAAGCAACACTGAAGCATGCACAAGAGCACCAGCTGTTCTGGATGATAACGCCAATGTGAACAAAACCTTTAAACAGGGCCCCTCAGGGTTGCGTGATCATTCCCCTCCTGTACTCCATGTTCACTCATTACTGCACGGCCAGGTGCGTCTCCAACACTATCAATAAGTTTGCCGATGACACAACAGTGGTAGGCCTGATCACCGACAATGATGAGACAGCCAATAGGGAAGAGGTCAGAGACCTGGCCGTGTGATGCCAGGACAACAACCTCTACCTTAATGTGATCAAGACAAAGGAAATGATTGTGGATGACAGAAGAAGGAGGACTGAGCACGCCCCCATTCTCATCGACGGGGCTGCAGTGGAGCAGGTTGAGATCTTCAAGTTCCTTGGTGTCCACATCACCAACAAACTAACATGGTCCAAGCTCACCAAGGACAGACGAGAAGAGGGCACGTCAAAACCTATTCCCCCTAAGGAGTCTGAAAAGATTTGGTATGGGTCCTCAGATCCTCAAAAGGCTCTACTGCTGCACCATTGAGAGCATCCTGACGGGTTGCATCATCACCTTGTATGACAACTGCTCGGCCTCTGACCGCAAGTCACTACAGAGGGCAGTGCATACGGCACAGTACATCACTGTGGCCAAGATGTTACCTCACATGGTCTCTCCTATCATTGCTATGCAGACGACACACAATTAATCTTCTCCTTTCCCCCTTCTGATGACCAGGTGGCGAATCGCATCTCTGCATGTCTGGCAGACATATCAGTGTGGATGACGGATCACCACCTCAAGCTGAACCTCGGCAAGACGGAGCTGCTCTTCCTCCCGGGGAAGGACTGCCCGTTCCATGACCTCGCCATCACGGTTGACAACTCCGTTGTGTCGTCCTCCCAGAGCGCTAAGAACCTTGGCGTGATCCTGGACAACACCCTGTCGTTCTCAACCAACATCATGGCGGTGGCCCGTTCCTGTAGGTTCATGCTCTACAACATCCGCAGTGTACGACCCTGCCTCACACAGGAAGCGGCGCAGGTCCTAATCCAGGCACTTGTCATCTCCCGTCTGGATTACTGCAACAAAAATGTTGGCTGGGCTCCCTGCCTGTGCCATTAAACCCCTACAACTCATCCAGAACGCCGCAGCCCGTCTGGTGTTCAACCTTCCCAAGTTCTCTCACGTCACCCCGCTCCTCCGCTCTCTCCACTGGCTTCCAGTTGAAGCTCGCATCCGCTACAAGACCATGGTGCTTGCCACGGAGCTGTGAGGGGAACGGCACCGCAGTACCTCCAGGCTCTGATCAGGCCCTACACCCAAGCAAGGGCACTGTCGTTCATCCACCTCTGGCCTGCTCGCCTCCCTACCATTGAGGAAGTACAGTTCCCGCTCAGCCCAGTCAAAACTGTTCGCTGCTCTGGCCCCCCAATGGTGGAACAAACTCCCTCACGACGCCAGGACAGCGGAGTCAATCACCACCTTCCGGAGACACCTGAAACCCCACCTCTTCAAGGAATACCTAGGATAAGATAAGTAATCCTTCTCACCCCCCCCTTAATGATTTAGATGCACTATTGTAAAGTGGCTGTTCCACTGGATGTCAGAAGGTGAATTCACCAATTTGTAAGTCGCTCTGGATAAGAGCGTCTGCTAAATGACTTAAATGTAAATGTAATGTAATGTAATGTTACGGTTTTCTAGGTGTGAAGGAGAGTCGGACCAAAATGCGTCGTGTAGATTACGATCCACGTTTAACGAACTGAAGAAACACGAATCAAAATACAAACACTACAAAAACAATGAACGTAACGAAAACCGAAACAGCCTAATACTGGTGCAAACTAATACAGGACAGACATAAGGACATCAGGACAATCACCCACGAAATACTCAAAGAATATGGCTGCCTAAATATGGTTCCCAATCGGAGACAACGATAAACACCTGCCTCTGATTGAGAACCACTTCAGACAGCCATAGACTTATCTAGAACACCCCACTAAGCTACAATCCCAATACAAAACACACCACATACAAAAACCTATGCCACACCCTGGCCTGACCAAATAAATTAAGAAAAACACAAAATACTTAGACCAGGGCGTGACACAAGCTTCCTGCCATCCACAACCTCTATACCAGGCGGTGTCAGAGGACAGCCCTACAAGTTGTCTTTAGACTCCAGCCACACTAGTCATAGATTATTCTCTGTTACCGCACGGTAAGCGGTACCGGAGCGCCAAGTCTAGGTCCAAGAGGCTTCTAAACAACTTCTACACCCAAACCCTAAGACTGCTGAATGTCTAATCAGATAGCTAACTAGACTTTTTGAATTGTCCTCCCCTCTCCCCCTCTTTTGTGCTTCTGCCACTCTGTTATTATCTATGCATAGTCACATTAATAACTCTACCCACATGTACATATTACCTCAACTAACCGGTGCCCCCACACATTGACTCTGTACCGGTACCCCCTGTATATAGTCTCGCTGTTGTTATTTTACTGCTGCTCTTTAATTACTTGTTACTTTGATCTATTATTCACATTCATTTTTGAACTGCATTGTTGGTTATACTCTGCTATAGTAGACAGTACTATACTCTGCTATAGTATACAGTACTATACTCTGCTATAGTATACAGTACTATACTCTGCTATAGTAGACAGTACTATAGTCTGCTATAGTAGACAGTACTATACTCTGCTATAGTATACAGTACTATACTCTGCTATAGTAGACAGTACTATACTCTGCTATAGTAGACAGTACTATACTCTGCTATAGTAGACAGTACTATACTCTGCTATAGTAGACAGTACTATACTCTGCTATAGTAGACAGTACTATACTCTGCTATAGTAGACAGTACTATACTCTGCTATAGTAAACAGTACTATACTCTGCTATAGTAAACAGTACTATACTCTGCTATAGTATACAGTACTATACTCTGCTATAGTAAACCGTACTGTACTATGCTATAGTAGACAGTACTATACGCTGCTATAGTAGACAGTACTATACTCTGCTATAGTATACAGTACTATACTCTGCTATAGTAGACAGTACTATACTCTGTTAGTAGACAGTACTATACTCTGCTATAGTAGACAGTACTATACTCTGCTATAGTAAACAGTACTATACTCTGCTATAGTAGACAGTACTATACTCTGCTATAGTATACAGTACTATACTCTGCTATAGTAGACAGTACTATACTCTGCTATAGTATACAGTACTATACTCTGTTATAGTAGACAGTACTATACTCTGCTATAGTAGACAGTACTATACTCTGTTATAGTAGACAGTACTATACTCTGCTATAGTAGACAGTACTATACTCTGCTATAGCAGACAGTACTATACTCTGCTATAGTATACAGTACTATACTCTGCTATAGTATACAGCACTATACTCTGCTATAGTAGACAGTACTATACTCTGCTATAGTAGACAGTACTATACTATGCTATAGTAGATAGTACTATACTCTGCTATAGTGTACAGTACTATACTCCACTATCGTATACATTACTATACTCTGCTATAGTAGACAGTACTATACTCTGCTATAGTATACAGTACTATACTCTGCTATAGCAGACAGTACTATACTCTGCTATAGTGGACAGTACTATATTCTGCTATAGTATACAGTACTATACTCTGCTATAGTATACGACACTATACTCTGCTATAGTAGACAATACTATACTCTGCTATAGTAGACAGTACTATACTCTGCTATAGTAGATAGTACTGTACTCTGATATAGTATACAGTACTATACTCTACTATAGTATACAGTATTATACTCTGTTATAGTAGACAGTACTATACTCTGCTATAGTGTACAGTACTATACTCTGCTATAGTAGACAGTACTATACTCTGCTATAGTAGACAGTACTATATTCTGCTATAGTAGACAGTACTATACTCTGCTATAGTATACAGCGCTATACTCTGCTATAGTAGACAGTACTATACTCTGCTATAGTATACAGTACTATACTCTGCTATAGCAGACAGTACTATACTCTGCTATAGTATACAGTACTATACTCTGCTAGTAGACAGTACTATACTCTGCTATAGTATGCAGTGCTATACTCTGCTATAGTGGACAGTACTATACCCCTGCTATAGTATACAGTACTATACTCTGCTATAGTATACAGACACTATACTCTGCTATAGTAGACAGTACTATACTCTGCTATAGTAGACAGTACTATACTCTGCTATAGTAGATAGTACTATACTTTGCTATAGCAGACAGTACTATACGCTGCTATAGTAGACAGTACTATACTTTGCTATAGCAGACAGTACTATACTCTGATATAGTATACAGTACTATACTCTGCTATAGTAGACAGTACTATACTCTGCTATAGTAGACAGTACTATACTCTGCTATAGTAGACAGTACTATACTCTGATATAGTATACAGTACTATACTCTGCTATAGTAGACAGTACTATACTCTGCTATAGTATACAGTACTATACTCTGCTATAGTAGACATTACTATACTCTGCTATAGTAGACAGTACTATACTCTGATATAGTAGATAGTACTATACTCTGCTATAGTATACAGTACTATACTCTAATTTAGTATACATTACTATACTCTGCTATAGTAGACAGTACTAAACTCTGCTATAGTATACAGTGCTATACTCTGCGATAGTAGGCAGTACTATACTCTGCTATAGTAGACAGTACTATACTCTGCTATAGTAGACAGTACTATACTCTGCTATAGTATACAGGACTATACTCTACTGTGGTATACACTACTATGCTCTGCTATAGTATACATTACTATACTCTGCTATAGTATACAGCACTATACTCTGCTATAGTAGACAGTACTATACTCTGCTAGAGTTGACAGTACTATACTCTGCTATAGTAGACAGTACTATATTCTGCTATAGTAGACAGTACTATACTATGCTATAGTGTACAGTACTATATTCTGCTATAGTATGCAGTACTATACTCTGCTATAGCAGACAGTACTATACTCTGCTATAGTATACAGCACTATCCTCTGCTATTGCAGACAGTACTATACTCTGCTATAGTATACAGTACTATACTATGCTATAGTAGACATTACTATACTCTGCTATAGTAGACAGCACTATACTCTGCTATAGTATACCGTACTATACTCTGCTATAGTATACAGCTACACTCTGCTATAGTAGCCAGTACTATACTCTGCTATAGTAGCCGGTACTATACTCTGCTATAGTAGATAATACTATACTCTGCTATAGTATACAGTACTTTACTCTACTATAGTATACAGTACTATACTCTGCTATAGCAGACAGTACTATACTCTGCTATAGTATACAGTACTATACTCTGATATAGTAGGCAGTACTATACGCTGCTATAGTAGACAGTACTATACTCTGCTATAGTAGACAGTGCTATTCTATGCTATAGTAGACAGTGCTATACTCTGCTATAGTAGACAGTACTATACTCTGCTATAGTAGACAGTACTATACTCTGCTATAGTAGACAGTACTATACTCTGCTATAGTAGACAGTACTATACTCTGCTATAGTAGACAGTACTATACTCTTCTGTAGTAGACAGTACTATACTCTGCTATAGTAGATAGTACTATACTCTGATATAGTATACAGTACTATACTCTACTATGGTATACAGTACTATACTCTGCTATAGTAGACAGTACTATACTCTGCTATAGTATACATTGCTATACTCTGCTATAGTATACAGCGCTACACTCTGCTATAGTAGCCAGTACTATACTCTGCTATAGTAGGCAGTACTATACACTGCTATAGTAGACAGTACTATACTCTGCTATAGTAGACAGTACTATACTCTGCTAGAGTAGACAGTACTATACTCTGTCATAGTAGACAGTACTATACTCTGCTATAGTAGAGAGTACTATACTCTGCTATAGTAGACAGTACTATACTCTGCTATAATAGACAGTACTATACTCTGCTATAGTATACAGTACTATACGGCTATAGTAGACAGTACTATACTCTTCTGTAGTAGACAGTACTATACTCTGCTATAGTAGATAGTACTATACACTGATATAGTATACAGTACTATACTCTACTATGGTATACAGTACTATACTCTGCTATAGTAGACAGTACTATACTCTGCTATAGTATACATTACTATACTCTGCTATAGTATACAGCGCTACACTCTGCTATAGTAGCCAGTACTATACTCTGCTATAGTAGACGGTACTATACTCTGCTATAGTAGATAATACTATACTCTGCTATAGTATACAGTACTTTTACTCTACTATAGTATACAGTACTATACTCTGCTATAGCAGACAGTACGATACTCTGCTATAGTATACAGTACTATACTCTGCTATAGTAGGCAGTACTATACTCTGCTATAGTAGACGGTACTATACGCTGCTATAGTAGACAGTACTATACTCTGCTATAGTAGACAGTGCTATTCTCTGCTATAGTAGACAGTGCTATACTCTGCTATAGTAGACAGTACTATACTCTGCTATAGTAGACAGTACTATACTCTGCTGTAGTAGACAGTACTATACTCTGCTATAGTATACAGTACTATACTCTGCTATAGTAGACAGTACTATACTCTGCTATAGTAGACAGCACTATACTCTGCTATAGTATACCGTACTATACTCTGCTATAGTATACAGCGCTATACTCTGCTATAGTAGCCAGTACTATACTCTGCTATAGTAGACGGTACTATACTCTGCTATAGTAGATAATACTATACTCTGCTATAGTATACAGTACTTTACTCTACTATAGTATACAGTACTATACTCTGCTATAGTAGACAGTACTATACTCTGCTATAGTAGGCAGTACTATACACTGCTATAGTAGACAGTACTATACTCTGCTATAGTAGACAGTACTATACTCTGTCATAGTAGACAGTACTATACTCTGCTATAGTAGACAGTACTATACTCTGCTATAGTAGACAGTACTATACTCTGCTATAATAGACAGTACTATACTCTGCTATAGTATACAGTACTATACTCTGCTATAGTATTCATCACTATACTCGGCTATAGTAGACAGTACTATACTCTTCTGTAGTAGACAGTACTATACTCTGCTATAGTAGATAGTACTATACTCTGCTATAGTATACAGTACTATACTCTACTATGGTATACAGTACTATACTCTGCTAGAGTAGACAGTACTATACTCTGCTATAGTATACAGTACTATACTCTGCTATAGTAGACAGTACTATACTCTGCTATAGTATACAGTACCATACTCTGCTATAGTGGGAAGTACTATACTCTGCTATAGTATACAGTACTGTACTCTGCTATAGTATACAGTGCTATACTCTGCCATAGTAGACAGTACTATACCCTGTTATAGTATACAGTACTATACTCTGCTATAGTGGGCAGTACTATACTCTGCTATAGTATACAGTACTATACTCTGCTATAGTAGACAGTACTATACTCTGCTATAGTATACATTACTATACTCTGCTATAGTAGACAGTACTATACTCTGCTATAGTAGATAATACTATAATCTGCTATAGTATATAGTACTTTACTCTACTATAGTATACAGTACTATACTCTGCTATAGCAGACAGTACTATACTCTGCTATAGTATACAGTACTATACTCTGCTATAGTAGGCAGTACTATACTCTGCTATAGTAGACAGTACTATACGCTGCTATAGTAGACAGTACTATACTCTGCTATAGTAGACAGTGCTATTCTCTGCTATAGTAGACAGTGCTATACTCTGCTATAGTAGACAGTACTATACTCTGCTATAGTAGACAGTACTATACTCTGCTATAGTAGACAGTACTATACTCTGCTATAGTATACAGTACTATACTCTGCTATAGTAGACAGTACTATACTCTGTTATAGTAGACAGCACTATACTCTGCTATAGTATGCTGTACTATACTCTGCTATAGTATACAGCGCTATACTCTGCTATAGTAGCCAGTACTATACTCTGCTATAGTAGACGGTACTATACTCTGCTATAGTAGATAATACTATACTCTGCTATAGTATACAGAACTTTACTCTACTATAGTATACAGTACTATACTCTGCTATAGTAGACAATACTATACTCTGCTATAGTATACAGAACTTTACTCTACTATAGTATACAGTACTATACTCTGCTATAGTAGACAGTAATATACTCTGCTATAGTAGGCAGTACTATACACTGCTATAGTAGACAGTACTATACTCTGCTATAGTAGACAGTACTATACTCTGCTATAGTAGACAGTACTAAACTCTGTCATAGTAGACAGTACTATACTCTGCTAAATTGGACAGTATTATACTCTGCTACAGTAGACAGTACTATACTCTGCTATAGTATACAGTACTATACTCTGCTATAGTATTCATCACTATACTCGGCTATAGTAGACAGTACTATACTCTTCTGTAGTAGACAGTACTATACTCTGCTATAGTAGATAGTACTATACTCTGCTATAGTATACAGTACTATACTCTACTATGGTATACAGTACTATACTCTGCTAGAGTAGACAGTACTATACTCTGCTATAGTATACAGTACTATACTCTGCTATAGTAGACAGTACTATACTCTGCTATAGTATACAGTACTATACTCTGCTATAGTGGGACGTACTATACTCTGCTATAGTATACAGTACTGTACTCTGCTATAGTATACAGTGCTATACTCTGCCATAGTAGACCGTACTATACCCTGTTATAGTATACAGTACTATACTCTGCTATAGTGGGCAGTACTATACTCTGCTATAGTAGACAGTACTATACTCTGCTTTAGTACACAGTGCTATACTCTGCTATAGTACACAGTACTATACTCTGCTATAGTAGACAGTACTACACTCTGCTATAGTAGACAGTACTATGCTCCGCTATAGTATACAGTACTATACTCTGCTATAGTAGACAGTACTATACTCTGCTATAGTATACAGTACTATACTCTGTTATAGTGGGCAGTACTATACTCTGCTATAGTAGACAGCGCTATACTCTGCTATAGTATACTTTGCTATACTCTGCTATAGTAGGCAGTACTATACTCTGCTATAGTAGACAGTAATATACTCTGCTATAGTATACAGGACTATACTCTGCTATAGTGGACAGTACTATACTCTGCTATAGTATACAGCACTATACTCTGCTATAGTAAACAGTACTATACTCTGTTATAGTGGACAGTACTATACTATGCTATAGCAGATAGTACTATACTCTGCTAAAGTAGACAGTACTATACTATGCTATAGTAGACAGTACTATACTCTGCTATAGTATACAGTACTATACTTTGCTATAGTAGACAGCACTATACTCTGCTATAGTATACAGTACTATACTCTGCTATAGTAGACAGCACTATACTCTGCTTTAGTGGACAGTACTATACTCTGCTATAGTATACAGCACTATACTCTGCTATAGTAAACAGTACTATACTCTGCTATAGTAGACAGTACTATACTATGCTATAGCAGATAGTACTATACTCTGCTATAGTAGACAGTACTATACTATGCTATAGTAGACAGTACTATACTCTGCTATAGTATACAGTACTATACTCTGCTAAAGTGGACAGTACTATACTCTGCTATAGTATACAGCACTATACTCTGCTATAGTACAGTACTATACTCTGCTATAGTATACAGTGCTATACTCTGCTATAGTAGGCAGTACTATACTCTGCTATAGTATACATTACTATACTCTGCTATAGTAGACAGTACTATACTCTGCTATAGTATACAGGACTATACTCTGCTATATTGGACATTACTATACTCTGCTATAGTATACAGCACTTTACTCTGCTATAGTAAACAGTACTATACTCTGCTATGGTAGACAGTACTATACTATGCTATAGCAGATAGTACTATACTCTGCTATAGTATACAGTACTATACTCTACTGTGGTATACAGTACTATGCTCTGCTATAGTAGACGGTACTATACTCTGCTATAGTATACAGTACTATACTCTACTGTGGTATACAGTACTATGCTCTGCTATAGTAGACAGTACTATACTCTGCTATAGTATACAGTACTATACTCTGCTATAGTAAACAGTACTATACTCTGCTATAGTAGACAGTACTATACTATGCTATAGCAGATAGTGCTATACTCTGCTATGGTATACATTACTATACTCTGCTATAGTATACATTACTATACTCTGCTATAGTATACAGTACTATACTCTGCTATAGTATACATTACTATACTCTGCTATAGTATACATTACTATACTCTGCTATAGTAGACAGTACTATACTCTGCTATAGTAGACAGTACTATACTCTGCTATAGTATACATTACTATACTCTGCTATAGTAGACAGTACTATACTCTGCTATAGTAGACAGTACTGTACTCTGCTATAGTATACATTACTATACTCTGCTATAGTAGACAGTACTGTACTCTGCTATAGTAGACAGTACTATACTCTGCTGTGGTAGACAGTACTATACTCTACTGTGGTATACAGGACTATACTCTGCTATAGTAGACAGTACTATACTCTGCTATAGTAGACAGTACTATACTCTGCTATAGTAGACAGAACTGTACTCTGCTATAGTAGACAGTACTATACTCTACTGTGGTATACAGTACTATACTCTGCTATAGTAGACAGTACTATACTCTGCTATAGTAGACAGTACTGTACTCTGCTATAGTAGACAGTACTATACTATACTGTGGTATACAGGACTATACTCTGCTATAGTAGACAGTACTATACTCTGCTATAGTAGACAGTATTATACTCTGCTATAGTAGACAGTACTATACTCTGCTATAGTAGACAGTACTATACTCTGCTATAGTAAACAGTACTATACTCTGCTATAGTAGACAGTACTATACTCTGCTATAGTATACAGTACTGTACTCTGCTATAGTATACAGTACTGTACTCTGCTATAGTAGACAGTACTATACTGTGGTATACAGGACTATACTCTGCTATAGTAGACAGTACTATACTCTGCTATAGTAGACAGTACTATACTCTACTGTGGTATACAGTACTATACTCTGCTATAGTAGACAGTACTATACTCTGCTATAGTAGACAGTACTGTACTCTATATAGTAGACAGTACTATACTATACTGTGGTATACAGGACTATACTCTGCTATAGTAGACAGTACTATACTCTGCTATAGTAGACAGTACTATACTCTGCTATAGTAAACAGTACTATACTCTGCTATAGTAGACAGTACTATACTCTACTGTGGTATACAGTACTATACTCTGCTATAGTAGACAGTACTATACTCTGCTATAGTAGACAGTACTGTACTCTGCTATAGTATACAATACTATACTCTGCTATAGTAGACAGTACTATACTCTACTGTGGTATACAGGACTATACTCTGCTATAGTAGACAGTACTATACTCTGCTATAGTATACATTACTATACTCTGCTATAGTATACAGTACTATACTCTGCTATAGTAGACAGTACTATACTCTGCTATAGTATACAGTACTATACTATGCTATAGTAGACAGTACTATACTCTGCTATAGTAGACAGTACTATACTCTGCTATAGTAGACAGTACTATACTCTGCTATAGTAGACAGTACTATACTCTGCTATAGTAGACATTACTATACTCTGCTATAGTAGACAGTACTATACTCTGCTATAGTAGACAATACTATACTCTGCTATAGTATACATTACTATACTCTGCTATAGCGGACAGTACTATACTCTGCTATAGTATGCATTACTATACTCTGCTATAGCGGACAGTACTATACTCTGCTATAGTATACATTACTATACTCTGCTATAGTATACAGTACTATACTCTGCTATAGTAGACAGTACTATACTCTGCTATAGTATACAGTACTATACTCTGCTATAGTAGACAGTACTATACTCTGCTATAGTAGACAGTACTATACTCTGCTATAGTAGACAGTACTATACTCTGCTATAGTAGACAGTACTATACTCTGCTATAGTAGACAGTACTATACTCTGCTATAGTAGACAGTACTATACTCTGCTATAGTAGACAATACTATACTCTGCTATAGTATACATTACTATACTCTGCTATAGCGGACAGTACTATACTCTGCTATAGTAAACAGTACTATACTCTGCTATAGTAGACACTACTATACTCTACTGTGGTATACAGGACTACACTCTGCTATAGTAGACAGTACTATACTCTGCTATAGTAGACAGTACTATACTCTGCTATAGTAAACAGTACTATACTCTGCTATAGTATACAGTACTATACTCTGCTATTGTAAACAGTACTATACTCTGCTATAGTAGACAGTACTATACTCTGCTATAGTAGACAGTACTATACTCTGCTGCTATAGTAGACAGTACTATACTCTGCTATAGTAGACAATACTATACTCTGCTATAGTAGACAGTACTATACTCTACTGTGGTATACAGGACTATACTCTGCTATAGTAGACAGTACTATACTCTGCTATAGTATACATTACTATACTCTGTTATAGTATACAGTACTATACTCTGCAATAGTAGACAGTACTATACTCTACTGTGGTATACAGGACTATACTCTGCTATAGTAGACAGTACTATACTCTGCTTTGGTATACATTACTATACTCTGCTATAGTATACAGTACTATACTCTGCTATAGTAGACAGTACTATACTCTGCTATAGTATACAGTACTATACTATGCTATAGTAGACAGTACTATACTCTGCTATAGTAGACAGTACTATACTCTGCTATAGTAAACAGTACTATACTCTGCTATAGTAAACAGTACTATACTCTGCTATAGTACACAGTACTATACTCTGCTATAGTAAACAGTACTATACTCTGCTATAGTATACAGTACTATACTCTACTGTGGTATAAAGTACTATACTCTGCTATAGTATACATTACTATACTCTGCTATAGTATACATTACTATACTCTGCTATAGTGGACAGTACTATACTCTGCTATAGTAGACAGTACTGTACTCTGCTATAGTAGACAGTACTATACTCTACTGTGGTATACAGGACTATACTCTGCTATAGTAGACAGTACTATACTCTGCTATAGTAGACAGTACTATACTCTGCTATAGTAGACAGTACTATACTCTGCTATAGTAGACAGTACTATACTCTGCTATAGTAGACAGTACTATACTCTGCTATAGTAGACAGTACTATACTCTGCTATAGTAGACAGTACTATACTCTGCTATAGTAGACAGTACTATACTCTGCTATACTCTAGATAATAACCAAATAATAATAATAGCTCCCTGCTTCAAAGGGTGTGTGTACCACAGGGGCCGTGTGTGTGTGTGTGTGTGTGTGTGTGTGTGTGTGTGTGTGTGTGTGTGTGTGTGTGTGTGTGTGTGTGTGTGTGTGTGTGTGTGTGTGTGCTTGCGTGGGCGCTCGTGCGTGTGTGTGTGTGTGTGTAATTACAGTGTGACCTCAATCCAACTGACGTCAGAGTCACAATCATGCCCCAGCCTACACACACACACACACACACACACACACACACACACACACACACACACACACACAGCCCCAGAGCTCTTCACAGGGCTGGGTTGGGGCTTGCTTGGGAAAACTTGGGGAGTCTTTTGAGAAGTGTGTGTGTGTGTGTGTGTGTGTGTGTGTGTGTGTGTGTGTAGGCTGGGGCATGATTGTGACTCTGACGTCAGTTGGATTGAAGTCACACTGTAATTACACCCTCAGAGTGTTTAATTGTCACATGACCAAGGGGTTGCAGGTGTGATTGATAGTCACATGACCAAGGGGTTGCAGGTGTGATCGATAGTCACATGACCAAGGGGTTGCAGGTGTGATCGATAGTCACATGACCAAGGGGTTGCAGGTGTGATTGATAGTCACATGACCAAGGGGTTGCAGGTGTGATTGATAGTCACATGACCAAGGGGTAGCAGGTGTGATTGATAGTCACATGACCAAGAGGTAGCAGGTGTGATTGATAGTCACATGACCAAGAGGTAGCAGGTGTGATTGATAGTCACATGACCAAGGGGTAGCAGGTGTGATTGATAGTCACATGACCAAGGGGTTGCAGGTGTGATTGATAGTCACATGACCAAGGGGTAGCAGGTGTGATTGATAGTCACATGACCAAGGGGTAGCAGGTGTGATTGATAGTCACATGACCAAGGGGTAGCAGGTGTGATTGATAGTCACATGACCAAGGGGTTGCAGGTGTGAACGATAGTCACATGACCAACGGGTAGCAGGTGTGATTGATAGTCACATGACCAAGGGGTAGCAAGTATGATTGATAGTCACATGACCAAGGGGTAGCAGGTGTGATTGATAGTCACATGACCAGGGTTGCAGGTGTGATTGATAGTCACATGACCAAGGGGTAGCAGGTGTGATTGATAGTCACATGACCAAGGGGTAGCAGGTGTGATTGATAGTCACATGACCAAGGGGTAGCAGGTGTGATTGATAGTCACATGACCAAGGGGTAGCAGGTGTGATTGATAGTCACATGACCAAGGGGTAGCAGGTGTGATTGATAGTCACATGACCAAGGGGTAGCAGGTGTGATTGATAGTCACATGACCAAGGGGTTGCAGGTGTGATTGATAGTCACATGACCAAGGGGTAGCAGGTGTGATTGCAGGTTACTGTGAAAATAGGCGCCGACATGCAGGACCAAGTGAAACGTGTTGGATCAGGGAAGCAGTGTGTCTTGTTCAGAGGCGTGATTCTCTCCTAACTACCTCTTCTGAACCTCAGTTGAGACCTTCACACAACATTCATCTTTCAAAGACATGTTTTGATGTGTGTTTTGTACCTTGAGAAGACTGATCGTTGACAACAGACAGGATAATCCCGGCTTAACCAATCATATCAAAGACAGGGACTGAATCAAACTAACTTTTTATTCTCTGCACAAAACGATTGATTTCATTTATTTATTGTGAATAAACATTAGTTTTGATGCTGTTGTATAACAGGACATAGAACAACTAAAAGCCTATTAGAGATGGATTCTCTGAATACTTCCTGGTTAAATACAGTCGCTCTGTTCTAGGAACTTTTCGACTTTAACATCTCATTTGAAACTTGATCTGAGTTGAAAGGTGATCCCATATATATATATGTTATTATTTTTGGAACGAACAGCTGACTAAAAATGGGACAGCAGGGGGTTCATGCGGACTAGTCCGTTTCTGTGGTAACGTGGACTTGTAACAACTTGTTGACAGTACTGACTGGTGTTCTGATCCACTCCCCTACCTTGTTGTTTAAAGGCATCTGTGACCAACAGATGCATATCTGTACTCCCAGTCATGTGAAATCCATAGATTAGGGCCAAATGAATTAATTTTAATTGACTGATTTCCTTATATGAACTGTAACTCAGTCATATCTTTGAAATTGTTGCATGTTGTGTTTATATTTCTGTTCAGTATATATATATTGTTTTGATATTTGAATGGTTATTACCGAGACTGCGGTCATTTGGCTGGCCAATTACCGTCAACCAAAATCCATGACCAGGGTTTTGAATTCTACTCAGGAGAGTTTTTGGAAATAGACTACAGAGCTGGAGTGCTAATTCAGAATCTATCTCTGGGCAGAAGGCACCTATCTCTGGGCAGAGGGAAACTATCTCTGGGCAGAAGGCACCTATCTCTGGGCAGAGGGCAACTATCTCTGGGCAGAGGGCACCTATCTCTGGGCAGAGGGCAACTATCTCTGGGCAGAGGGCACCTATCTCTGGGCAGAAGGCACCTATCTCTGGGCAGAGGGCAACTATCTCTGGGCAGAGGGCACCTATCTCTGGGCAGAGGGCAACTATCTCTGGGCAGAGGGCACCTATCTCTGGGCAGAAGGCACCTATCTCTGGGCAGAGGGCAACTATCTCTGGGCAGAGGGCACCTATCTCTGGGCAGAGGGCAACTATCTCTGGGCAGAGGGCACCTATCTCTGGGCAGAAGGCACCTATCTCTGGGCAGAGGGCAACTATCTCTGGGCAGAGGGCACCTATCTCTGGGCAGAGGGCAACTATCTCTGGGCAGAGGGTACCTATCTCTGGGCAGATGGCACCTATCTCTGGGCAGAAGGCACCTATCTCTGGGCAGAGGGCAACTATCTCTGGGCAGAGGGTGCCTATCTCTGGGCAGAGGGTGCCTATCTCTGGGCAGAGGGCACCTATCTCTGGGCAGATGGCACCTATCTCTGGGCAGAAGGCACCTATCTCTGGGCAGAGGGCAACTATCTCTGGGCAGAGGGCACCTATCTCTGGGCAGAGGGCACCGATCTCTGGGCAAATGGCACCTATCTCTGGGCAGATGGCCCCTATCTCTGGGCAGAGGGCACCTATCTCTGGGCAAATGGCACCTATCTCTGGGCAGATGGCACCTATCTCTGGGCAGATGGCACCTATCTCTGGGCAGATGGCACCTATCTCTGGGCAGATGGCACCTATCTCTGGGCAGAGGGCACCTATCTCTGGGCAGAGGGTACCTATCTCTGGGCAGAGGGCACCTATCTCTGGGCAAATGGCACCTATCTCAGGGCAGATGGCACCTATCGTGCTGTGTTTTCCAAAATAATTATGGCCCGATAAAACTCTTAGACTGGCCCGATAAAACTCTTAGGCGGCCCGATAAAACTCTTAGGCGGCCCGATAAAACTCTTAGGCGGCCCGATAAAACTCTTAGGCGGCCCGATAAAACTCTTAGGCGGCCCGATAAAACTCTTAGGCGGCCCGATAAAACTCTTAGGCGGCCCGATAAAACTCTTAGACGGCCAGATAAAACTCTTAGACGGCCCGATAAAACTCTTAGACGGCCCGATAAAACTCTTAGACGGCCAGATAAAACTCTTAAGGCGGCCCGATAAAACTCTTAGGCGGCCCGATAAAACTCTTAGACGGCCCGATAAAACTCTTAGGCGGCCCGATAAAACTCTTAGGCGGCCCGATAAAACTCTTAGATGGCCCGATAAAACTCTTAGGCGGCCCGATAAAACTCTTAGGCGGCCCGATAAAACTCTTAGGCGGCCCGATAAAACTCTTAGATGGCCCGATAAAACTCTTAGGCGGCCCGATAAAACTCTTAGGCGGCCCGATAAAACTCTTAGGCGGCCCGATAAAACTCTTAGACGGACGATAAAACTCTTAGGCGGCCCGATAAAACTCTTAGGCGGCCCGATAAAACTCTTAGGCGGCCCGATAAAACTCTTAGATGGCCCGATAAAACTCTTAGGCGGCCCGATAAAACTCTTAGGCGGCCCGATAAAACTCTTAGGCGGCCCGATAAAACTCTTAGATGGCCCGATAAAACTCTTAGGCGGCCCGATAAAACTCTTAGGCGGCCCGATAAAACTCTTAGGCGGCCCGATAAAACTCTTAGATGGCCCGATAAAACTCTTAGGCAGCCCGATAAACTGTGAGCGGTCCGATAAAACTCTTAGGCGGCCCGATAAACTGTTAGGCGGTCCGATAAACCTCTTAGGCAGCCCAATAAACTGTGAGGCAGTCCGATAAAACTCTTAGGCGGTCCGATAAAACTCTTAGGCAGCCCGATAAACTGTGAGGCGGTCCGATAAAACTCTTAGACGGCCCGATAAACTGTTAGGCGGTCCGATAAAACTCTTAGGCAGCCCAATAAACTGTGAGGCAGTCCGATAAAACTCTTAGGCAGCCTGATAAAACTCTTAGGCAGCCCGATAAACTGTGAGGCGGTCCGATAAAACTCTTAGACGGCCCGATAAACTGTTAGGCGGTCCGATAAACCTCTTAGGCAGCCCAATAAACTGTGAGGCAGTCCGATAAAACTCTTAGGCAGCCCGATAAACTGTGAGGCGGTCCGATAAAACTCTTAGACGGCCCGATAAACTGTGAGGCAGTCCGATAAAACTCTTAGGCAGCCCGATAAAACTCTTAGACGGCCCGATAAAACTCTTAGGCGGCCCGATAAAACTCTTAGGCGGCCCGATAAAACTCTTAGGCGGCCCGATAAAACTCTTAGATGGCCCGATAAAACTCTTAGGCGGCCCGATAAAACTCTTAGGCGGCCCGATAAAACTCTTAGGCGGCCCGATAAAACTCTTAGATGGCCCGATAAAACTCTTAGGCAGCCCGATAAACTGTGAGGCGGTCCGATAAAACTCTTAGGCGGCCCGATAAACTGTTAGGCGGTCCGATAAACCTCTTAGGCAGCCCAATAAACTGTGAGGCAGTCCGATAAAACTCTTAGGCAGCCTGATAAAACTCTTAGGCAGCCCGATAAACTGTGAGGCGGTCCGATAAAACTCTTAGACGGCCCGATAAACTGTTAGGCGGTCCGATAAACCTCTTAGGCAGCCCAATAAACTGTGAGGCAGTCCGATAAAACTCTTAGGCAGCCCGATAAACTGTGAGGCGGTCCGATAAAACTCTTAGGCGGTCCGATAAAACTCTTAGGCAGCCCGATAAACTGTTAGGCGGTCCGATAAACCTCTTAGGCAGCCCAATAAACTGTGAGGGCAGTCCGATAAAACTCTTAGGCAGCCCAATAAACTGTGAGGCAGTCCGATAAAACTCTTAGGCGGTCCGATAAAACTCTTAGGCAGCCCGATAAACTGTGAGGCGGTCCGATAAAACTCTTAGACGGCCCGATAAACTGTGAGGCAGTCCGATAAAACTCTTAGGCAGCCCGATAAACTGTGAGGCAGTCCGATAAAACTCTTAGGCGGTCCGATAAAACTCTTAGGCAGCCCGATAAACTGTGAGGCAGTCCGATAAAACTCTTAGACGGCCCGATAAACTGTTAGGCGGTCCGATAAAACTCTTAGGCAGCCCGATAAACTGTGAGGCAGTCCGATAAAACTCTTAGGCAGCCTGATAAAACTCTTAGGCAGCCCGATAAAACTCTTAGGCGGCCCCGATAAGCTGTTAGGCGGTCCGATAAAACTCTTAGGCAGCCCGATAAAATACTTAGGCGGCCCGATAAAATCTTAGGCGGCCCGATAAAACACTTAGGCGCCCCGGTAAAACTCTTAGGCAGCCCGGTAAAACTCTTAGGTGGCCCGAATAACAGCACACTTACAGTTAACCAGGGCAGCTCTAGCAGGGCAGACATTTTACGAATTGACTTGTTGGAAAGGTGACATCCTATGACAGTGCCACGGTGAAAGTCACTGAGGTCTTCAGTACAGGCCATTCTACTACCAATGTTTGTCAGTGAAGATTGCATGGCTGTGTGCTCTATTTTATTCACCTGTCAGCAATGGGTGGAGCTGAAATACCTGAATCCACTAATTTGAAGGGGTGTCCACATACTTCTGGCCGTGTTGTGTATGTAAGAATGCTGTTCATAGACTAAAGCGTAGCATTCAGTACCATAGTCACCTTCAAGCTCAGGACCCTGGGACTGAACACCTTCCCCCTGGATCCTGGACTTCCTGACTGGCCACCCCAAGCGGTGAGGGCAGGCAACAACACATCCACCCTCAGGAGCCTGAAAATATTTGTCATGGGCCTTCAGCATCTTGACTGGCTACGTTACTGCCTGGTACGGCATCTACAAGTCACCCGACTCCACCTGAGCCATAGACTGCTCTCTCTGCTACCGCATGTAAGTGGTACCAGTGCACCAAGTCTGGAACCAACAGGAACCTGAGCAACCTCTAGCTACTATTATTGTTGTCTATCAACAATGGCAAGCCATCTGGGTCTGACAACCTGGATGGAAAATAACTGAGGATCATCGTGAACTATGTTGCCATTTCTACAGTCTAAAGCCAACAGGAAAGTGGATGCTTCCAGACCTTAGAGGGTAGCAAAAGTCCTTCCGCTACCCAAGAGTAGAAAAACAACCTTTGCAGGCTCAAACAGCCTGATACCAACTCTTAGTAAACTTTTGGAAAACATTGTGTTTGACCAGAAACAATGCTATTTCACAGTAAACGAATAAACAACATACTTGCAGTCAGTTTCAGAATGTGGCAAGATGTAATCTGGGCCGAAATATGCTTCAAAAAACCAAAAGCATTGTATTTGGGACAAATCATTCACTAAACCCTAAATCTTAAGTAAATCTTGTAATAAATAATATGGAAATTGAGCAAGTTGAGGAAACTAAATTGCTTGGAGTAACCCTGGATTGTAAACTGTCATGGTCAAAACATGTTGATACAACAGTAGCTAAGATGGGGAGAAGTCTGTCCATAATAAAGCGCTGCTCTACCTTCTTAACAGCACTATCAACAAGGCAGGTCCTATAGGTCCTAGTTTCTACCTTCTTAACAATACTATCAACAAGGCAGGTCCTCAGGCCCTAGTTTCTACCTAAGAGGTTAACCTCTTGAAACTCCCCATCCGGATCCGGGATTGTGACTAAGCCTCAGGCTCATTAGCATAACGCAACGTTAACGATTTCTGAAAATTGCAAATAAAATTAAAATAATGCGTTTGCTCTCAAGCTTAGCCTTTTCTTAACAACACTGTCATCTCAGATTTTCAAAATATGCTTTTGAACCATAGAAATTGACTAATTTGTGTAAGAGTATGCAAAGCTAGCATAGCATTTTGTGTAGCATGTAGCACGCAACATTTTCACAAAAGCCAGATAACCAAATAAATAAAATCATTTACCTTTGAAGAGCTTCTGATGTTTTCAATGAGGAGACTCCCAGCCACATACCAGATGCGCAGTGTTTCCTGAAAGCGTCTGTGTGTAGGAGAAATCGTTCCGTTTTCTACATTGCGCCTGGCTACCAAACGAACCGAAAATGCAGTCACCTACAACGTGAAACTTTTTCCAGATTAACTACATAATATCGCCTGAAACATGGCAAACGTTGTTTGGAATCAATCCTCAAGGTGTTTTTTCACATATCTCTTCATTGACATGCAGTTCGTGGAAGCTTGCTTCTCTCTCTGTGCCCCATGGAAAAATACTGGCAGGTGACTTTTCGCACCAATTTCGGCGCAGGACACCGGGCGGACACGTGGTAAATGTGGTCTCTTATGGTCAATCTTCCAACGATCTGCCTACAAATACGTCACAATGCTGCAGACACCTTGGGGAAAGCGACAGAAAGGGCAGACTCATTCCTCTTGCGTTCACAGCCATATAAGGAGATCATGAAAGACAGAGCCTCAAAAATCCTTGTCATTTCCTGGATGCCAAGTCATCTTGGTTTTGCCTGAAGCTCACGTTAAAAGGGCACGCACAGAGAAGATATTTGTATTTCTGGACACGTCAGAGTGTTTTCTTTCGAACAGTAGCAATTATATGCATAGTCGAGCATCTTTTTGTGACAAAATATCTTGTTTAAAACGGGAACGTTTTCTTCCAAAAATGAAATAGCGCCACCATAAGTGTAAGAGGTTAACAACACTATCAACAAGGCAGGTCCTACAGGCCCTAGTTTCTAACTTCTTAACAACACTATCAACAAGGCAGGTCCTACAGGCCCTAGTTTCTACCTTCTTAACAACCCTATCAACAAGGCAGGTCCTACAGGCCCTAGTTTCTGCCTTCTTAACAACACTATCAACAAGGCAGGTCCTACAGGCCCTAGTTTCTACCTTCTTAACAGCACTATCAACAAGGCAGGTCCTACAGGCCCTAGTTTCTACCTTATAAACAACATTATCAACAAGGCAAGTCCTCAGGCCCTAGTTTCTACCTTCTTAACAACACTATCAACAAGGCAGGTCCTCAGGCCCTAGTTTCTGCCTTCTTAACAACACTATCAACAAGGCAGGTCCTACAGGTAGGTTCTATCGCACCTGGACTGCTGTTCAGTCGTGTGGTCAGGTGCCACAAAGAGGGACTTGGGAAAATTGCAATCGGTTAGATCAAAGCAGCACGGCTGGTCCTTGGATGTACACAGAGAGCTAGAGTTAATCATATGCATGTCAATCTCTCCTGGCTCAAAGTGGAGGAGAGATTGAAAGCATCACTGCTTGTATTTGTGAGAGGTATTGACATGCTGAATGCACCAAGCTATCTATTTAAAATACTAGCACACAGCTCAGACGCTCAGGCATACCCTACAAGACATGCCACAAGAGGTCTATTCACAGTCTCCAAGTCCAGAACAGACTGTGGGAATGCACAGTACTACACAGAGCCATGACTACATTCCACATCATGTTACTGATGCAGCAGTAAAATTAGATTGAAAAACAGATAAAAATACACCTTAAGGAAGTGGACTGTGAAGAGACACACACACACACACACACACACACACACACACACACACACACACACACACACACACACACACACACACACACACACACACACACACACACACACACACACACACACACACACACACACACACACAGGACCATGTAATGAAGTGGTTTGGGTTTTTAGACACTAAGTCAACTTGTTGACCTGCAGTTGAACCATATAGGACATTATAGGATTATTATAAAGTGGTAGAGTAGTGGTGTAATAATGTGTTGTATTGTAGATATGTAGTGGAGTAATAATGTATTGTATTGTAGATATGTAGTGGTAGAGTAGTGGGGTAATAATGTATTGTATTGTAGATATGTAGTGGTAGAGTAGTGGGGTAATAATGTATTGTATTGTAGATATGTAGTGGTAGAGTAGTGGTGTAATAATGTGTTGTATTACAGATATGTAGTGGAGTAATAATGTGTTGTATTGTAGATATGTAGTGGTAGAGTAGTGGTGTAATAATGTATTGTATTGTAGATATGTAGTGGTAGAGTAGTGGGGTAATAATGTATTGTATTGTAGATATGTAGTGGTGTTATAATGTGTTGTATTGTAGATATGTAGTGGTAGAGTAGTGGTGTTATAATGTGTTGTATTGTAGATATGTAGTGGTAGAGTAGTGGGGTAATAATGTATTGTATTGTAGATATGTAGTGGTAGAGTAGTGGTGTAATAATGTGTTGTATTGTAGATATGTAGTGTTGTGATAATGTGTTGTATTGTAGATATGTAGTGGTAGAGTAGTGGTGTAATAATGTATTGTATTGTAGATATGTAGTGGTAGAGTAGTGGGGTAATAATGTATTGTATTGTAGATATGTAGTGGTAGAGTAATGGTGTAATAATGTGTTGTATTGTAGATATGTAGTGTTGTGATAATGTGTTGTATTGTAGATATGTAGTGGTAGAGTAGTGGTGTTATAATGTGTTGTATTGTAGATATGTAGTGGTAGAGTAGTGGGGTAATAATGTATTGTATTGTAGATATGTAGTGGTAGAGTAGTGGGGTAATAATGTATTGTATTGTAGATATGTAGTGGTAGAGTAGTGGTGTGATAATGTATTGTATTGTAGATATGTAGTGGTGTAATAATGTGTTGTATGGTAGATATGTAGTGGTGTTATAATGTGTTGTATGGTAGATATGTAGTGGTAGAGTAGTGGGGTAATAATGTATTGTAGATATGTAGTGGTGTAATAATGTGTTGTATGGTAGATATGTAGTGATGTGTTAATGTATTGTATGGTAGATATGTAGTGGTAGAGTAGTGGTGTTATAATGTATTGTATTGTAGATATGTAGTGGTAGAGTAGTGGTGTTATAATGTGTTGTATTGTAGATATGTAGTGGTGTAATAGTGTTTTGTATTGTAGATATGTAGTGTGTTATAATGTGTTGTATTGTAAATATGTAGTGGTGTTATAATGTGTTGTATTGTAGATATGTAGTGGTGTTATAATGTGTTGTATTGTAGATATGTAGTGGTGTAATAATGTGTTGTATGGTAGATATGTAGTGGTAGAGTAGTGGGGTAATAATGTGTTGTATTGTAGATATGTAGTGGTAGAGTAGTGGTGTAATACTGTATTGTATTGTAGATATGTAGTGGTGTAATAATGTGTTGTATGGTAGATATGTAGTGATGTGATAATGTATTGTATTGTAGATATGTAGTGGTAGAGTAGTGGTGTAATAATGTATTGTATTGTAGATATGTAGTGGTAGAGTAGTGGGGTAATAATGTATTGTATTGTAGATATGTAGTGGTAGAGTAATGGTGTAATAATGTGTTGTATTGTAGATATGTAGTGTTGTGATAATGTGTTGTATTGTAGATATGTAGTGGTAGAGTAGTGGTGTTATAATGTGTTGTATTGTAGATATGTAGTGGTAGAGTAGTGGGGTAATAATGTATTGTATTGTAGATATGTAGTGGTAGAGTAGTGGGGTAATAATGTATTGTATTGTAGATATGTAGTGGTAGAGTAGTGGTGTGATAATGTATTGTATTGTAGATATGTAGTGGTGTAATAATGTGTTGTATGGTAGATATGTAGTGGTGTTATAATGTGTTGTATGGTAGATATGTAGTGGTAGAGTAGTGGGGTAATAATGTATTGTAGATATGTAGTGGTGTAATAATGTGTTGTATGGTAGATATGTAGTGATGTGTTAATGTATTGTATGGTAGATATGTAGTGGTAGAGTAGTGGTGTTATAATGTATTGTATTGTAGATATGTAGTGGTAGAGTAGTGGGCTAATAATGTATTGTATTGTAGATATGTAGTGGTAGAGTAGTGGTGTTATAATGTGTTGTATTGTAGATATGTAGTGGTGTAATAGTGTTTTGTATTGTAGATATGTAGTGTGTTATAATGTGTTGTATTGTAAATATGTAGTGGTGTTATAATGTGTTGTATTGTAGATATGTAGTGGTGTTATAATGTGTTGTATTGTAGATATGTAGTGGTGTAATAATGTGTTGTATGGTAGATATGTAGTGGTAGAGTAGTGGGGTAATAATGTGTTGTATTGTAGATATGTAGTGGTAGAGTAGTGGTGTAATACTGTATTGTATTGTAGATATGTAGTGGTGTAATAATGTGTTGTATGGTAGATATGTAGTGATGTGATAATGTATTGTATTGTAGATATGTAGTGGTAGAGTAGTGGTGTAATAATGTATTGTATTGTAGATATGTAGTGGTAGAGTAGTGGTGTAATAATGTATTGTATTGTAGATATGTAGTGGTGTAATAATGTATTGTATTGTAGATATGTAGTGGTAGAGTAGTGGTGTAATAATGTATTGTATTGTAGATATGTAGTGGTAGAGTAGTGGTGTAATACTGTATTGTATTGTAGATATGTAGTGGTAGAGTAGTGGTGTAATAATGTATTGTATTGTAGATATGTAGTGGTGTAATAATGTATTGTATTGTAGATATGTAGTGGTAGAGTAGTGGTGTGATAATGTATTGTATTGTAGATATGTAGTGGTAGAGTAGTGGTGTAATAATGTATTGTATTGTAGATATGTAGTGGTAGAGTAGTGGGGTAATAATGTATTGTATTGTAGATATGTAGTGGAAGAGTAGTGGTGTAATAATGTATTGTATTGTAGATATGTAGTGGTGTTATAATGTGTTGTATTGTAGATATGTAGTGGTAGAGTAGTGGTGTAATAATGTGTGTAGATATGTAGTGGTGTAATAATGTGTTGTATTGTAGATATGTAGTGGTGTAATAATGTGTTGTATTGTAGATATGTAGTGGTGTTCTAATGTGTTGTATGGTAGATATGTAGTGGTAGAGTAGTGGTGTAATAATGTGTTGTATTGTAGATATGTAGTGGTGTTATAATGTGTTGTATTGTAGATATGTTGTGGTGTTATAATGTGTTGTATTGTAGATATGTAGTGGTGTTATAATGTGTTGTATTGTAGATATGTTGTGGTGTAATAATGTGTTGTATTGTAGATATGTAGTGGTGTAATAATGTGTTGTATTGTAGATATGTAGTGGTGTAATAATGTGTTGTATTGTAGATATGTAGTGGTGTTCTAATGTGTTGTATTCTAGATATGTAGTGGTGTTATAATGTGTTGTATGGTAGATATGTAGTGGTAGAGTAGTGGTGTAATAATGTGTTGTATTGTAGATATGTAGTGGTGTTATAATGTGTTGTATTGTAGATATGTAGTGGTGTTATAATGTGTTGTATTGTAGATATGTAGTGGTGTTATAATGTGTTGTATTGTAGATATGTAGTGGTGTTATAATGTGTTGTTTTGTAGATATGTAGTGGTGTTATAATGTGTTGTATTGTAGATATGTAGTGG
The DNA here is from genome assembly GCF_036934945.1 of Oncorhynchus masou masou. NCBI lineage: Eukaryota > Metazoa > Chordata > Actinopteri > Salmoniformes > Salmonidae > Oncorhynchus > Oncorhynchus masou. The sequence continues at coordinate 85,089 of NW_027016740.1, forward strand.
TGTTATATTGTGTTGTATTGTAGATATGTAGTGGTGTTATAATGTGTTGTATTGTAGATATTTAGTGGTGTTATAATATGTTGTATTGAATATATGTAATAACTGCATTTAACAATAAACACTTTTCAGACATTTTCATTTGAGAAACATGGATTGTGTTCTAATCCTGACATGAGACTGTGAATGCTTGTGATTGGCTAACAGGATGAATACAAAAAATACAGTGCTGGTACTTCTTGTATATAGTCTTGTTATTACCAGGTACTTCCTGTATATAGACATGGTATTACCTGGTACTACCTGTATATAGCCGTTATTACCTGGTACGTCCTGTATATAGCCATGTTATTACCTGGTACTTTATGTATATAGCCATGTTATTACCTTGTACTTCCTGTATATAGCCATGTTATTACCTGGTACTTTATGTATATAGCCATGTTATTACCTTGTACTTCCTGTATATAGCCATGTTATTACCTGGTACTCCCTGTATATAACCATGTTATTACCTGGTACTCCCTGTATATAACCATGGTACTACCTGGTACTCCCTGTATATAGCCATGTTATTACCTGGTACTCCCTGTATATAACCATGGTATTACCTCCCTGTATATAACAATGTTATTACCTGGTACTCCCTGTATATAACCATGGTATTACCTGGTACTCCCTGTATATAACCATGGTATTACCTGGTACTCCCTGTATATGACCATGGTATTACCTGGTACTCCCTGTATATAACCATGGTATTACCTGGTACTCCCTGTATATAACCATGTTATTCCCTGTTACTTCCTGTATATAGCCATGTTATTACCTGATACTTCCTGTATATAACCATGTTATTACCTGGTACTCTCTGTATATAACCATGGTATTACCTCCCTGTATATAACAATGTTATTACCTGGTACTTCCTGTATATAACCATGTTATTACCTGGTACTTCCTGTATATAGCCATGTTATTACCTGGTACATCCTGTATATAGCCATGTTATTACCTGGTACTCCTGTATATAGCCATGTTATTACCTGGTACTCCCTGTATATAACCATATCTGGGTCTCCCTGTATATAACCATGTTATTACCTCCTATATATAACCATGGTATACCTCACTGTATATAACAATGTTATTACCTGGTACTCCCTGTATATAACCATGTTATTACCTGGTACTCCCTGTATATAGCCATGTTATTACCTGGTACTTCCTTTATATAGCCATGTTATTACCTGGTACTCCCTGTATATAGCCATGTTATTACCTGGTACTCCTGTATATAGCCATGTTATTACCTGGTACTCCTGTATATAGCCATGTTATTACCTGGTACTTCCTGTATATAGCCATGTTATTACCTGGTACTTCCTGTATATAGCCATGTTATTACCTGGTACTCCCTGTATATAGCCATGTTATTACCTGGTACTCCCTGTATATAGACATGTTATTACCTGGTACTTCCTGTATATAGCAATGTTATTACCTGGTACTTCCTGTATATAACCATGTTATTACCTGGTACTCCATGTATATAGCCATGTTATTACCTGGTACTCCTGTATATAGCCATGTTATTTCCTGGTACTCCCTGTATATAGCCATGGTATTACCTGGTACTCCCTGTATATAGCCATGTTATTACCTGGTACTCCCTGTATATAACCATGTTATTACCTGGTACTTCCTGTATATAGCCATGTTATTACCTGGTACTTCCTGTATATAGCCATGTTATTACCTGGTACTCCTGTATATAGCCATGTTATTACCTGGTACTTCCTGTATATAGCCATGTTATTACCTGGTACTTCCTGTATATAGCCATGTTATTACCTGGTACTCCTGTATATAGCCATGTTATTACCTGGTACTCCCTGTATATAGACATGTTATTACCTGGTACTTCCTGTATATAGCAATGTTATTACCTGGTACTTCCTGTATATAACCATGTTATTACCTGGTACTCCATGTATATAGCCATGTTATTACCCGGTACTCCCTGTATATAGCCATGTTATTTCCTGGTACTCCCTGTATATAGCCATGGTATTACCTGGTACTCCTGTATATAGCCATGTTATTACCTGGTACTCCTGTATATAACCATGTTATTACCTGGTACTTCCTGTATATAGCCATGTTATTACCTGATACTTCCTGTATATAGCCATGTTATTACATGGTACTCCCTGTATATAGCCATGTTATTACCTGGTACTCCCTGTATATAACCATGTTATTACCTGGTACTTCTGTATATAGCCATGTTATTACCTGGTACTTCCTGTATATAGCCATGTTATTACCTGGTACTCCCTGTATATAGCCATGTTATTACCTGGTACTTCCTGTATATAGCCATGTTATTACCTGGTACTTCCTGTATATAGCCATGTTATTACCTGGTACTCCCTGTATATAGCCATGTTATTACCTGGTACTCCCTGTATATAGACATGTTATTACCTGGTACTTCCTGTATATAGCAATGTTATTACCTGGTACTTCCTGTATATAACCATGTTATTACCTGGTACTCCATGTATATAGCCATGTTATTACCCGGTACTCCCTGTATATAGCCATGTTATTTCCTGGTACTCCCTGTATATAGCCATGGTATTACCTGGTACTCCCTGTATATAGCCATGTTATTACCTGGTACTCCCTGTATATAACCATGTTATTACCTGGTACTTCCTGTATATAGCCATGTTATTACCTGATACTTCCTGTATATAGCCATGTTATTACATGGTACTTCCTGTATAGAGCCATATAGGCCAAATGTGTAACAGATACACATCTGCAGAAGACAAACGAGGACCTCTCTGTGTAACAGAAACAGAAGAACATACACACGGTCCTATCATTTGTTAACCATCCTGCACCTATAGCAACATGTCACAGACAAGCAGACTCAGATATTCTCTGATAATGCAATCACACAGGTATTCACACAATTAGCTACTCCAGCTGAACTCAACGTTAAGGAAATGCTTGGCTTGACAAGGAGTAGAAACACCTGGGTTTGGAGAGGAGAGGGCCAGATACAGGCTGTCCTCCCTTCTGACTAGAGGAGGAATATCCATCGCTCTGGAAGTACCCATCACTGTGGAATACCCTTCACTGTGGAAGTACTCATCACTGTGGAAGTACCCTTCACTGTGGAAGTACTCATCACTGTGGAAGTACCCTTCACTGTGGAAGTACTCATCACTGTGGAATACCCTTCACTGTGGAAGTACTCATCACTGTGGAAGTACCCTTCACTGTGGAAGTACTCATCACTGTGGAATACCCTTCACTGTGGAAGTACTCATCACTGTGGAAGTACTCATCACTGTGGAAGTACTCATCTCTGTGGAAGTACTCATCACTGTGGAAGTACCCATCACTGTGGAATACCCTTCACTGTGAAAGTACCCATCACTGTGGAAGTACTCATCACTGTGGAAGTACTCATCACTGTGGAAGTACCCATCACTGTGGAATACCCTTCACTGTGGAAGTACTCATCACTGTGGAAGTACCCTTCACTGTGGAAGTACTCATCACTGTGGAATACCCTTCATTGTGGAAGTACTCATCACTGTGGAATACCCTTCACTGTGGAAGTACTCATCACTGTGGAAGTACTCATCACTGTGGAAGTACCCATCACTGTGGAAGTACTCATCACTGTGGAAGTACCCATCACTGTGGAAGTACTCATCACTGTGGAATACCCTTCACTGTGGAAGTACCCATCACTGTGGAAGTACTCATCACTCTGGAAGTACCCATCACTGTGGAAGTACTCATCACTGTGGAAGTACTCATCAATGTGGAATAGTACTCATCAATGTGGAATACCCTTCACTGTGGAAGTACCCATCACTGTGGAAGTACCCATCACTGTGGAAGTACTCATCACTGTGGAAGTACTCATCACTGTGGAAGTACCCATCACTGTGGAAGAACTCATCAATGTGGAAGTACTCATCAATGTGGAATAGTACTCATCAATGTGGAAGTACCCTTCACTGCGGAAGTACTCATCACTGTGGAAGTACCCTTCACTGTGGAAGAACTCATCAATGTGGAAGTACTCATCAATGTGGAATAGTACTCATCAATGTGGAAGTACCCTTCACTGTGGAAGTACTCATCAATGTGGAAGTACTCATCAATGTGGAATAGTACTCATCAATGTGGAAGTACCCTTCACTGCGGAAGTACTCATCACTGTGGAAGTACCCTTCACTGTGGAAGAACTCATCAATGTGGAAGTACTCATCAATGTGGAATAGTACTCATCAATGTGGAAGTACCCTTCACTGTGGAAGTACTCATCACTGTGGAAGTACTCATCAATGTGGAATAGTACTCATCAATGTGGAATACCCTTCACTGTGGAAGTACCCATCAATGTGGAATTGTACTCATCAATGTGGAAGTACCCATCACTGTGGAAGTACCCTTCACTGTGGAAGAACTCATCAATGTGGAAGTACCCTTCACTGAGGAAGTACTCATCAATGTGGAAGTACTCATCAATGTGGAATACCCTTCACTGTGGAAGTACCCACCACTGTGGAAGTTACTTTCTCTGGTCTGTGGACCTCACCAACAAGCCTTCTGGCTCATAGAGACGAAAGGACTATCCACTCTATGCTGCACAGCGCATCAAGTCATCTCTGAACTGTACTCTAAATTACTGCACTATGCTGCATCAAGCCATCTCTGAACTGTGTATTAAATTATTGCAGTAGTCTGCATCTCTCTGCATGTAGATATATTCATACTGATAATGTCAATTTGTGCATCCACTGTATATGAACTGTATAATCCACTGTATATTAACCTTATAATCCACTGTATATTACCTTTATAATCCACTGTATATTAACCTTATAATCCACTGTATATGAACTGTATAATCCACTGTATATTAACCTTATAATCCAATGTATATTAACCTTATAATCCACTGTATATTAACCTTATAATCCACTGTATATTAACCTTATAATCCACTGTATATGAACTGTATAATCCACTGTATATGAACTGTATAATCCAATGTATATTAACCTTATAATCCACTGTATATGAACTGTATAATCCACTGTATATGAACTGTATAATCCAATGTATATTAACCTTATAATCCACTGTATATGAACTGTATAATCCAATGTATATTAACCTTATAATCCACTGTATATGAACTGTATAATCCAATGTATATTAACCTTATAATCCACTGTATATTAACTTTATAATCCACTGAAAATTGAACTGAGTATTTTGTCTATCACTAGCAGCAACATATCAACAGGTAACATTCTGAGTATGTTGTCTAGCAGCACCATATCACCAGGTAACATTCTGGGTATGTTGTCTATCACTAGCAGCACCATATCACCAGGTAACATTCTGAGTATGTTGTCTATCACTAGCAGCACCATATCAACAGGTAACATTCTGAGTATCTTGTCTATCACAAGCAGCAACATATCACCAGGTAACATTCTGAGTATGTTGTCTAACAGCACCATATCACCAGGTAACATTCTGAGTATGTTGTCTATCAGCACCATATCACCAGGTAACATTCTGAGTATGTTGTCTAGCAGCACCATATCACCAGGCAACATTCTGAGTATGTTGTCTATCACTAACAGCACCATATCACCAGGTAACATTCTGAGTATCTTGTCTATCACAAGCAGCAACATATCACCAGGTAACATTCTGAGTATGTTGTCTATCACTAGCAGCACCATATCACCAGGTAACATTCTGAGTATGTTGTCTAACAGCACCATATCACCAGGTAACATTCTGAGTATGTTGTCTATCAGCACCATATCACCAGGTAACATTCTGAGTAGGTTGTCTATCACTTACAGCACCATATCACCAGGTAACATTCTGAGTATGTTGTCTAACAGCACCATATCACCAGGTAACATTCTGAGTATGTTGTCTATCACTAGCAGCACCATATCACCAGGTAACATTCTGAGTATGTTGTCTATCACTAGCAGCACCATATCACCAGGTAACATTCTGAGTATTTTGTCAAACAGCACCATATCACCAGGTAACATTCTGAGTATGTTGTCTAACAGCACCATATCACCAGGTAACATTCTGAGTATGTTGTCTAGCAGCACCATATCAACAGGTAACATTGAGTATGTTGTCTATCACTAGCAGCAACACATCACCAGGTAACATTCTGTGTATGTTGTCTAGCAGCACCATATCACCAGGTAACATTCTGAGTATGCTGTCTATCACAAGCAGCACCATATCGCCAGGTAACATTCTGAGTATGTTGTCTAGCAGCACCATATCACCAGGTAACATTCTGAGTATGTTGTCTAGCAGCACCATATCACCAGGTAACATTGAGTATGTTGTCTATCACTAGCAGCAACACATCACCAGGTAACATTCTGTGTATGTTGTCTAGCAGCACCATATCACCAGGTAACATTGAGTATGTTGTCTATCACTAGCAGCAACACATCACCAGGTAACATTCTGAGTATGTTGTCCAGCAGCACCATATCACCAGGGAACATTCGGAGTATGTTGTCTAGCAGTACCATATCACCAGGTAACATTCTGAGTTTGTTGTCTAGCAGCACCATATCACCAGGTAACATTCTGAGTATGTTGTCTAACAGCACCATATCACCAGGTAACATTTTGAGTATGTTGTCGAGCAGCACCATATCACCAGGTAACATGCTGAGTATGTTGTCTATAACTAGCAGCACCATATCGCCAGGTAACATTCTGAGTATGTTGTCTAACAGCACCATATCACCAGGTAAAATTCTGAGTATGTTGTCTAGCAGCAACATATCACCAGGTAACATTCTGAGTATGTTGTCTAACAACACCATATCACCAGGTAATACTCTGAGCATGTTGTCTATCTGTCAGGATTTGGCCAGGGTTGTTCCGGGTTTTGGTCACTAGATGCCCCCATTGTGCTTTTTGACCTTATGTTTTTTCCCTTGTTCCCCATTATTATTTGCACCTGTGCCTCGTTTCCCCTGATTGTATTTAAACCCTTAGTTTCCCTCAGTTCTGTGCTCTGTGTTTGTATGTTAGCACCCAGCCCTAGTGTTCTGTGTATTCTTGTCGATTCCGGTGGATGCTCTTGTGGAATTCTGTTTTTGTTTTTGAGGATCTCTTAAGGCTTTTTTGTGCTATTCCTACCATCTTTTGGATTTACTATTTTTGTATTGAAGGAATTCTCCTTTTACTTTATTAAATACACCGTCTTAAGTACTGCTGTGTCTGCCTCATCTTCTGGGTTCTGCTGACTATTCGTGGCTCAGTTGGTTAAGTGACTGTTTCTCCTCCGGAGACCCAGGTTCGTAACCGGGTCCTGACACTATCAGCACCATATCACCAGGTAACATTCTGAGTATGTTGTCTGGCAGCACCATATCACCAGGTAACATTCTGAGTCTGTTGTCTCACAGCACCATATAACTAGGTAATACTCTGAGCATGTTGTCTATCAGCACCATATCACCAGGTAACATTCTGAGTATGTTTTCTATCACTAGCAGCACCATATCACCAGGTAACATTCTGAGTATGTTGTCGAGCAGCACCATATCACCAGGTAACATTCTGAGTATGTTGTCTATCACTAGCAGCACCATATCACCAGGTAACATTCTGAGTATGTTGTCTATCACAAGCAGCAGCATATCACCAGGTAACATTCTGAGTCTGTTGTCTAACAGCACCATATCACCAGGTAATACTCTGAGCATGTTGTCTATCAGCACCATAACACCAGGTAACATTCTGAGTATGTTGTCTAGCATCACCATATCACCAGGTAACATGCTGAGTATGTTGTCTATCACAAGCAGCACCATATCAACCGGTAACAATCTGAGTATGTTGTATATCACTAACAGCACCATATCACCAGGTAACATTCTGAGTATTTTGTCTAACAGCACCATATCACCAGGTAACATTCTGAGTATGTTGTCGAACAGCACCATATCACCAGGTAACATTCTGAGTATGTTGTCTAGCAGCACCATATCACCAGGTAACATTGTGAGTATGTTGTCTAGCAGCACCATATCACCAGGTAACATGCTGAGTATGTTGTCTATCACTAGCAGCACCATATCACCAGGTAACATTCTGAGTATGTTGTCTATCACAAGCAGTACCATATCACCAGGTAACATTCTGAGTATGTTGTCTAGCAGCACCATATCACCAGGTAACATTCTGAGTATGTTGTCTAGCAGCACCATATCACCAGGTAACATCTGAGTATGTTGTCTATCACAAGCAGTAACATATCACCAGGTAACATTCTGAGTATGTTGTCTAGCAGCACCATATCACCAGGTAACATTCTGAGTATGTTGTCTAATAGCACCATATCACCAGGTAACATCTGAGTATGTTGTCTAACAGCACCATATCACCAGGTAACATTTTGAGTATGTTGTCGAGCTGCACCATATCACCAGGTAACATGCTGAGTATGTTGTCTATCACTAGCAGCACCATATCGCCAGGTAACATTCTGAGTATGTTGTCTAACAGCACCATATCACCAGGTAATATTCTGAGTATGTTGTCTAGCAGCAACATATCACCAGCTAACATTCTGAGTATGTTGTCTAACAACACCATATCACCAGGTAATACTCTGAGCATGTTGTCTATCAGCACCATATCACCAGGTAACATTCTGAGTATGTTGTCTGGCAGCACCATATCACCAGGTAACATTCTGAGTATGTTGTCTAACAGCACCATATAACCAGGTAATACTCTGAGCATGTTGTCTATCAGCACCATATCAGCAGGTAACATTCTGAGTATGTTTTCTATCACTAGCAGCACCATATCACCAGGTAACATTCTGAGTATGTTGTCTAACAGCACCATATCACCAGGTAACATTCTGAGTATGTTGTCGAGCAGCACCATATCACCCAGGTAACATTCTGAGTATGTTGTCTCGCAGAACCATATCACCAGGTAACATTCTGATTATGTTGTCTAGCAGCACCATATCACCATATCACCATTCTGAGTATGTTGTCTAACAGCACCATATCACCAGGTAACATTCTGAGTATGCTGTCTATCAATATCAGCACCATATCACCAGGTAACATTCTGAGTATGTTGTCTAGCAGTACCATATCACCAGGTAATACTCTGAGCATGTTGTCTATCAGCACCATAACACCAGGTAACATTCTGAGTATGTTGTCTAGCAGCACCATATCACCAGGTAACATTCTGAGTATGTTGTCTAGCAGCACCATATCACCAGGTAACATGCTGAGTATGTTGTCTATCACAAGCAGCACCATATCACCAGGTAATATGCTGAGTATGTTGTCTATCACTAACAGCACCATATCACCAGGTAACATTCTGAGTATGTTGTCGAACAGCACCATATCACCAGGTAATACTCTGAGCATGTTGTCTATCAGCACCATATCATCAGGTAACATTCTGAGTATGTTTTCTATCACTAGCAGCACCATATCACCATATCACCATTCTGAGTATGTTGTCTAACAGCACCATATCACCAGGTAACATTCTGAGTATGTTGTCGAGCAGCACCATATCACCAGGTAACAATCTGAGTATGTTGTCTATCAGCACCATATCACCAGGTAACATTCTGAGCATGTTGTCTAGCAGCACCATATCACCAGGTAACATTCTGAGTATTTTGTCTAACAGCACCATATCACCAGGTAATACTCTGAGCATGTTGTCTAACAGCACCATATCACCATATCACCATTCTGAGTATGTTGTCTAACAGCACCATATCACCAGGTAACATTCTGAGTATGCTGTCTATCAATATCAGCACCATATCACCAGGTAACATTCTGAGTATGTTGTCTATCAGCACCATATCACCAGGTAACAATCTGAGTATGTTGTCTAACAGCACCATATCACCAGGTAACATTCTGAGTATGTTGTCGAGCAGCACCATATCACCCGGTAACATTCTGAGTATGTTGTCTCGCAGAACCATATCACCAGGTAACATTCTGATTATGTTGTCTAGCAGCACCATATCACCATATCACCATTCTGAGTATGTTGTCTAACAGTACCATATCACCAGGTAACATTCTGAGTATGTTGTCTAGCAGCACCATATCACCAGGTAACATGCTGAGTATGTTGTCTATCACAAGCAGCACCATATCACCAGGTAATATTCTGAGTATGTTGTATATCACTAACAGCACCATATCACCAGGTAACATGCTGAGTATGTTGTCTAGCAGCACCATATCACCAGGTAACATTCTGAGTATTTTGTCTAACAGCACCATATCACCAGGTAACATTCTGAGTATGTTGTCGAACAGCACCATATCACCAGGTAATACTCTGAGCATGTTGTCTATCAGCACCATATCATCAGGTAACATTCTGAGTATGTTTTCTATCACTAGCAGCACCATATCACCATATCACCATTCTGAGTATGTTGTCTAACAGCACCATATCACCAGGTAACATTCTGAGTATGTTGTCGAGCAGCACCATATCACCAGGTAACAATCTGAGTATGTTGTCTATCAGCACCATATCACCAGGTAACATTCTGAGCATGTTGTCTAGCAGCACCATATCACCAGGTAACATTCTGAGTATTTTGTCTAACAGCACCATATCACCAGGTAATACTCTGAGCATGTTGTCTAACTAGCACCACATCACCATATCACCATTCTGAGTATGTTGTCTAACAGCACCATATCACCAGGTAACATTCTGAGTATGCTGTCTATCAATATCAGCACCATATCACCAGGTAACATTCTGAGTATGTTGTCTATCAGCACCATATCACCAGGTAACAATCTGAGTATGTTGTCTAACAGCACCATATCACCAGGTAACAATCTGAGTATGTTGTCTATCAGCACCATATCACCAGGTAACATTCTGAGCATGTTGTCTATCACTTGTATGTGTAAATGATCTTGGTGAACACAGCTGTTTCTGTTTCTGAATGACAAGAGGACAGAATACAGAAATATCCATCCCTACAGAAATACCCATCCCATTAGAATGACAAGAGGACAGAATACAGGAATCCATCCCATTAGAATGACAAGAGGACTTCCAGTCAGTCATCCCCCCTCCCTGTAATTTGATCCTCTGTCTATACCGTCCCTCTCTCCATCTATCTCAGGAAGGAAGCCTGAGACAGTAATGTAATCTGGCGCCAGGGGCAGGGCTCGGGCCGGTGAGGATCAGTACTAACAGCAGACTAGATCAGAGGACATGTGTAAACAGACACCAGACTAGAGGCAGCAGAGCCGGATTGAACTACTAAACCGGCCTGTGGCGGAATTTAGAAACCACGTTGGATGAGACTAAAATATGTGGATCAGGTTAATAGATAGATAATAATTATAATTAATAGGTTAATAGCCCTTCTGACTCTCTAGTGTTAGAGGTTCCCGTGGGCCGGTAGGATTGTTTGCCAGCCTGACCCACACACTTCTGACACACATGGGATTTTTAAAGAGCTTTTCAGAATACATACAGAATACTTAAATGTAACTTCGCAGTAGTTACGAACCACGATGTGTTAGCCATGTTAGAAGAGACCAAATAATACGGCTGTCAAATTCACATAATCTGTTTGGTGCTCTATACCTGGGACATAGTGCTCTATACCTGGGACATAGTCCTCTATACCTGGGACATAGTCCTCTATACCTGGGAGTTAGTGCTCTATACCTGGGAGTTAGTGCTCTATACCTGGGACATAGTCCTCTATACCTGGGAGTTAGTCCTCTATACATGGGACAAAGTGCTCTATACCTGGGACATAGTCCTCTATACCTGGGAGTTAGTGCTCTATACCTGGGAGTTAGTGCTCTATGCCTGGGACATAGTCCTCTATACCTGGGAGTTAGTGCTCTATACCTGGGACAAAGTGCTCTATACCTGGGACATAGTCCTCTATACCTGGGAGTTAGTGCTCTATACCTGGGAGTTAGTGCTCTATGCCTGGGACATAGTCCTCTATACCTGGGAGGTAGTGCTCTATACCTGGGACATAGTGCTCTATACCTGGGACAAAGTGCTCTATACCTGGGAGTTAGTGCTCTATGCCTGGGACATAGTCCTCTATACCTGGAACATAGTGCTCTATACCTGGGAGTTAGTGCTCTATGCCTGGGACATAGTCCTCTATACCTGGGACATAGTCCTCTATACCTGGGAGTTAGTGCTCTATACCTGGGACAAAGTGCTCTATACCTGGGACATAGTGCTCTATACCTGGGAGTTAGTGCTCTATGCCTGGGACATAGTCCTCTATACCTGGGAGGTAGTGCTCTATACCTGGGACATAGTCCTCTATACCTGGGAGGTAGTGCTCTATGCCTGGGACATAGTCCTCTATACCTGGGAGTTAGTGCTCTATACCTGGGACAAAGTGCTCTATACCTGGGAGTTAGTGCTCTATACCTGGGAGTTAGTGCTCTATACCTGTGACATAGTCCTCTATGCCTGGGACATAGTCCTCTATACCTGGGAGTTAGTGCTCTATACCTGGGACAAAGTGCTCTATACCTGGGACATAGTGCTCTATACCTGGGAGTTAGTGCTCTATGCCTGGGACATAGTCCTCTATACCCTCTATACCTGGGACATAGTGCTCTATACCTGGGACAAAGTGCTCTATACCTGGGAGTTAGTGCTCTATGCCTGGGACATAGTCCTCTATACCTGGAACATAGTGCTCTATACCTGGGAGTTAGTGCTCTATGCCTGGGACATAGTCCTCTATACCTGGGACAAAGTGCTCTATACCTGGGACAAAGTGCTCTATACCTGGGACAAAGTGCTCTATACCTGGGACAAAGTGCTCTATAACTGGGACATAGTGCTCTATACCTGGGACATAGTCCTCTATACCTGGGACAAAGTGCTCTATACCTGGGACATAGTGCTCTATACCTGGGACATAGTCCTCTATGCCTGGGACATAGTCCTCTATACCTGGGAGTTAGTGCTCTATGCCTGGGACATAGTGCTCTATGCCTGGGACATAGTCCTCTATACCTGGGAGTTAGTGCTCTATACCTGGGACAAAGTGCTCTATACCTGGGACATAGTGCTCTATACCTGGGGTTAGTGCTCTATGCCTGGGACATAGTCCTCTATACCTGGGAGGTAGTGCTCTATACCTGGGACATAGTGCTCTATACCTGGGACAAAGTGCTCTATACCTGGGAGTTAGTGCTCTATGCCTGGGACATAGTCCTCTATACCTGGGACAAAGTGCTCTATACCTGGGACAAAGTGCTCTATACCTGGTACAAAGTGCTCTATACCTGGGACAAAGTGCTCTATACCTGGGACATAGTGCTCTATACCTGGGACATAGTCCTCTATACCTGGGACAAAGTGCTCTATACCTGGGACATAGTGCTCTATACCTGGGACATAGTCCTCTATACCTGGGACAAAGTGCTTTATACCTGGGACATAGTGCTCTATACCTGGGACATAGTCCTCTATACCTGGGACAAAGTGCTCTATACCTGGGACAAAGTGCTCTATACCTGGGGAGTGCTCTATGCCTGGGACATAGTCCTCTATAACTGGGACAAAGTGCTCTATACCTGGGACAAAGTGCTCTATACCTGGGACAAAGTGCTCTATACCTGGGACAAAGTGCTCTATACCTGGGACATAGTGCTCTATACCTGGGACATAGTGCTCTATACCTGGGACATAGTGCTCTATACCTGGGACATAGTGCTCTATACCTGGGACATAGTCCTCTATACCTGGCACAAAGTGCTCTATACCTGGGACATAGTGCTCTATACCTGGGACATAGTCCTCTATACCTGGGACAAAGTGCTCTATACCTGGGACATAGTGCTCTATACCTGGGACATATATGCCTGGGACATAGTCCTCTATGCCTGGGACATAGTCCTCTATACCTGGGACATAGTCCTCTATACCTGGGACAAAGTGCTCTATACCTGGGACATAGTGTTCTATACCTGGGACAAAGTGCTCTATACCTGGGACAAAGTGCTCTATACCTGGGACAAAGTGCTCTATACCTGGGACAAAGTGCTCTATACCTGGGAGTTAGTGCTCTATACCTGGGACAAAGGCTCTATACCTGGGAGTTAGTGCTCTATACCTGGGAGTTAGTGCTCTATGCCTGGGACATAGTGCTCTATACCTGGGACATAGTGCTCTATACCTGGGACATAGTGCTCTATACCTGGGACATAGTCCTCTATACCTGGGAGTTAGTGCTCTATACCTGGGACATAGTCCTCTATACCTGGGACAAAGTGCTCTATACCTGGGACAAAGTGCTCTATACCTGGGACATAGTGCTCTATACCTGGGACATAGTGCTCTATACCTGGGACATAGTCCTCTATACCTGGGACATAGTCCTCTATACCTGGGACATAGTCCTCTATACCTGGGACATAGTGCTCTATACCTGGGACATAGTCCTCTATACCTGGGACATAGTGCTCTATACCTGGGACATAGTGCTCTATACCTGGGACAAAGTGCTCTATACCTGGGACAAAGTGCTCTATACCTGGGACAAAGTGCTCTATACCTGGGACATAGTCCTCTATACCTGGGAGTTAGTGCTCTATACCTGGGACATAGTGCTCTATACCTGGGACAAAGTGCTCTATACCTGGGACAAAGTGCTCTATACCTGGGACATAGTGCTCTATACCTGGGACATAGTCCTCTATACCTGGGAGTTAGTGCTCTATACCTGGGACATAGTGCTCTATACCTGGGAGTTAGTGCTCTATACCTGGGACAAAGTGCTCTATACCTGGGAGTTAGTGCTCTATGCCTGGGACATAGTGCTCTATACCTGGAACATAGTGCTCTATACCTGGGACAAAGTGCTCTATACCTGGGACATAGTGCTCTATACCTGGGACAAAGTGCTCTATACCTGGAACATAGTGCTCTATACCTGGGACAAAGTGCTCTATACCTGGGACATAGTGCTCTATACCTGGGACAAAGTGCTCTATACCTGGGACAAAGTGCTCTATACCTGGGACATAGTGCTCTATACCTGGAACATAGTGCTCTATACCTGGGACAAAGTGCTCTATACCTGGGACATAGTGCTCTATACCTGGGACAAAGTGCTCTATACCTGGAACATAGTGCTCTATACCTGGGACAAAGTGCTCTATACCTGGGACATAGTGCTCTATACCTGGGACAAAGTGCTCTATACCTGGGACAAAGTGCTCTATACCTGGGACATAGTGCTCTATACCTGGGGACTATACCTGGGACATAGTCCTCTATAACTGGGACAGAGTCCTCTATAACTGGGACATAAATACCTGGGACAAAGTCCTCTATAACTGGGACAGAGTCCTCTATACCTGGGACAAAGTCCTCTATAACTGGGACAGAGTCCTCTATACCTGTGACATAGTCCTCTATAACTGGGACAGAGTCCTCTATAACTGGGACATAGTCCTCTATACCTGGGACATAGTGCTCTATACCTGGGATAGGAGCTTTGGCATCAATGGTTGCCCGTAATATATTATTAAAGAGGAAAGCAGAATAGGTGGTGGAGTGTTGTTCATACTACCAGTGGTCAGATAGTGCAGGCCTGTACGTAAACGTATATGCTGCAGGCCTCGTAAATATGCTGCAGGCCTCTGACAGGATAAACTGATCTGCTGCAGGACTCTACGTAAACTGATCTGCTGCAGGACTCTACGTAAACTGATCTGCTGCAGGACTTTACGTAAACTGATCTGCTGCAGGACTAAACTGATCTGCTGCAGGACTTTACGGATATACAGATCTGTTTTAAAACAGGAACCTGTTCTCTCTAGATCTGCTGCAGGACTCACTAACTGCTGCAGGTAACAACCTGTTCTCTGACTCTAGATCCCAGGACTCACGTAACTGGAGGTACTAACTGCTGCAGGTAACAACTGATCTGTTCTCTGTAAACTGATCCCACACTAACTGGAGGTACTAACTGGAGGTAACAACCTGTTCTCTGTAGACCCACACTAACTGGAGGTACTAACTGCTGCAGGACTAACGTAAAAACCTGTAAACGGATATACAGGTTTTAACAACCTGTTCTCTCTAGGCCCACACTAACTGGAGGTAACAACCTGTTCTCTGTAGACCCACACTAACTGGAGGTACTAACTGGAGGTAACAACCTGTTCTCTGTAGACCCACACTACCTGGAGGTAACAACCTGTTTTCTGCAGAACACACACTAACTGGAGGTACTACCTGGAGGTAACAACCTGTTCTCTGTAGACCCACACTAACTGGAGGTAACAACCTGTTCTCTGCCGACCCACACTAACTGGAGGTAACAAGCTGTTCTCTGTAGACCCACAGTAACTGGAGGTACTAACTGGAGGTAACAACCTGTTCTCTACCGACCCACACTAACTGGAGGTACTAACTGGAGGTAACAACCTGTTCTCTGCCGACTCACACTACCTGGAGGTAACAATCTGTTCTCTGTAGACCCACACTAACTGGAGGTAACAACCTGTTCTATGTAGCCCACACTACCTGGAGGTAACAACCTGTTCTCTGTAGACCAACACTAACTGGAGATAACAACCTGTTCTCTGTAGACCCACACTAACTGGACGTAACAACATGTTCTCTGCCAACCCACAATACCTGGATGAAACAAGCTGTTCTCTGTAGACCCACAGTACATGGAGGTAACAACCTGTTCTCTCTAGACCCACACTAACTGGAGGTAACAACCTGTTCTCTGTTCTCTGTAGACCTAACTGGAGATAACAACCTGTTCTCTAACTGGAGGTACTAACTGGAGGGTTCTCTAACCTGGAGGTAACCTGTTCTCTCTGTAGACCAACACTAACTGGACCTGGATAAGCTGTTCTCACCCACCTGGAGGTTCTCTCTAGACCCACACTAACTGGAGGTAACAACCTGTTCTCTGTAGACCCACACTAACTGGAGGTACTAACCTGTTCTCTCTAGACCCACTAACTGGAGGTACTAACTGGAGGTAACAACCTGTTCTCTGTAGACCCACACTAACTGTAGGTAACAACCTGTTCTCTGTAGACCCACACTAACTGGAGGTACTAACTGGAGGTAACAACCTGTTCTCTGTAGACCCACACTAAGTGGAGGTAACAACCTGTTCTCTGTAGACCCACACTAACTGGAGATAACAACCTGTTCTCTGTAGACCCACACTAACTGGAGATAACAACCTGTTCTCTGTAGACCCACACTAACTGGAGATAACAACCTGTTCTCTGTAGACCCACACTAACTGTAGGTAACAACCTGTTCTCTGTAGACCCACACTAACTGTAGGTAACAACCTGTTCTCTGTAGACCCACACTAACTGGAGATAACAACCTGCACCATTTCCCAGACACAGAAGGCACACACACTTACAATATGGGCTAACAAACGCAATGACTCAAGTATTCACGTACACAAACTCTATAGATAATACAATATATAATCAATAATAATCTATATTAACTCTGACTGCAGAGCTGAGGCTCGATTGGGTTGATTGGCGGTCAGCAGAGGAGCAGGAGGATGATGTAACTGAGAGCTAAAATACACACTTCCAATTGGACTCATCACTCAGGTTATCCAAAGATATGGTTGACATTCCGGAACCTCTGAGTGAAATGTCCAAACATCCCAAATACAGCTGGATTATATAACAGCAAACAATAAAACTGTCACAACATTTACACATTCCGGTTCAATTGGAATATACAAGCCTATCAACTAATACTGAGATGTCATCCCAAACATCTGTTTTCTGGTGGAATAATGTTTGGTGTAGAGTGACATTTTTACAGTTTGTTTATTCTGTGAGTAGTGGAGTAGCAAAGAGTGAAGTTTAGTAGCAGCAGAGTGGTATAGTAGTAGAGTAGCATAGTAGTAGAGTAGCAGAGTAGCAGAGTAGCAGACTAGTAGATTAGTATAGTAGTAGAGTGGCAGAATAGTAGAGTAGCAGAGTAGTAGATTAGTAGAGTAGCATCGTAGTAGAGTAGTAGAGTCGTATATTAGTATAGTAGTAGAGTAGTATAATAGTAGAGTGGCAGACTAGTAGATTAGTATAGTAGTAGAGCAATATAATAGTAGAGTAGTAGATTAGTAGAGTAGTAGATTAGTAGAGTAGTTGAGTAGCAGATTAGTAGAGTAGTAGAGTAGTAGAGTAGCAGAGTAGTGGAGTAGTAGGGTAGTAGATTAATAGGGTAGTAGAGTAGCAGACTAGCAGAGTAGCATAGTACATTTACATTTACATTTAAGTCATTTAGCAGACGCTCTTATCCAGAGCGACTTACAAATTGGTGAATTCACGTTCTGACATCAGTGGAACAGCCACTTTACAATAGTGCATCTAAATCATTTAAGGGGGGGGGGGTGAGAAGGATTGCTTTATCCTATCCTAGGTATTCCTTGAAGAGGTGGGGTTTCAGGTGTCTCCGGAAGGTGGTGATTGACTCCGCTGTCCTGGCGTCGTAGTAGTTGAGTAGTAGAGTAGCATAGTAGTATAGTAGTAGAGTAGTAGAGTAGTTTAATAGTAGACTAGCAGGGTAGTAGAGTAGCATAGTAGTAGAGTAGCAGAGTCATAGAGTAGTAGAGTAGTAGAGAGTGGTGCTGTGTATGTGTGTGTGTGTGTGTGTGTGTGTGTGTGTGTGTGTGTGTGTGTGTGTGTGTGTGGTGCTGTGTGCTTGTGTGTGTGTGTGTGTGGTGCTGTGTGTGTGTGTGTGTGTGTGTGTGTGTGTGTGTGTGTGTGTGTGTGTGTGTGTGTGTGTGTGTGTGTGTGTGTGTGTGTGTGTGGTGCTGTGTTTGTGTGGTGCTGTGTGTGTGTGTGTGTGGTGCTGTGTGTGTGTGGTGCTGTGTATGTATTTACAGTGGTTGCTCCACTAAAAGTCTTGTGATTACACTGCGGGACTTAGAGGTCATTTGTGGTTTAGTACGGTACCCTGCGTCACTACTTCATTGCTCCAGACCACCACAAGGGGGAGTTAGAGGTAATGTGTGATTTAGTACCCTGCGTCACCACTTCATTGCTCCAGACCACCACAAGTGCGAGTTAGAGGTAATGTGTGGTTTAGTACGGTACCCTTCGTCACCACTTCATTCCTCCAGACCACCACAAGGGGGAGTTAGAGCACTGATTATGCTTTTGGGTCCTACTGTGTCTCTAACTGACAATGAATGGGCGACATAAACCTAAACAGAAACTGATAATTGTTAACAACTTCAGTATTATATACTAAAACTGCTGTTACACTGATTATTTTATTTTATTTTGTTAGGATTATTTTGCTGTAGGCCATTCCCGACCGGACACGTCGTACACTGCATAGCAGTGTTGCTACAGATGCTGGTTCAATAGCCGTGCCGGCCTCGACTGAGAGACCCATGAGATGACTGTAGGTTTTTGGTTTATCTCCCTCTAAAAACATCAATAAATAATTCTATATAACAAACTGTCTTTATTTATAAATTAGTAACAATGTCTCACCCCATGTTTAAGAATGGTCTTTTTTTTGCTCATTTTATGTTTGTTTTTTTAAACAAAATCACCTCCAAAATATTGTTATTTTTTTAAACAAAGCAAATATGAATATTATTATTATTAATATAGAATTATATAAACGCCCGTTGGATATTCTCACAGATATATTATTAATAACCTGTTAAGACTACCCCCCTACTTTGTGCAATTTCCGCCTGAAGACATACCCAAATCTAACAGCCTGTAGCTGAGGCACAGAACCAAGGATATGCATATTCTTGGTACCATTTGAAAGAAAACACTCTGAAGTTTGTGTAAATGTGAATTGAATGTAGGAGAAAAACACACAATAGATCTGGTTTAGATAAAACTATGGGAAAAAACACTCGTTTTTTTTCTGTTTATTTTTGTATCATCATCTTTCAAATAACCCTGTTATTATCAGGACAATATCTATTGGTCATATTGGTCATGGCTCCGAAGTGCCTTGCAGTTTCCATCTGTATCCACTGAATGCGCGGCAGGTTCAAGGGTTCAAGGGTTCAAGGGCACGGGGTGGGCCGCAAGAGCCACGCACAGAAGACCCACCTAACCCATGGGGAAGGAAGGAGGAGGAAGGGGGAGTGGACCCCCACCCCACCACACTGGGTAGCACAGAGCAACATTAAGAGGAATTGCATAATGGCGCTGACTAGGGAAACGTTGCCGCTGTTCTGTTCTTAGTGCCAGTCTGCAGTTTCAAACTAAAACAAGTAACTGATAATGGCATATTTATGCTTTCGTTAATAACATAATGATAAAAATACTCTTTCAAAATGCTGATGTTTATTTATTTATGGATCCATAATGAATTGGTACCGGAATAAATATCACTGAATTACAGAAATACTGGAACAAAGTTATCTAACGAAGGTAAACAAATTGTTGCTCACTGAAAAACACTCTTTCAAACACACACGGTCATGTTGTACAGCGCCATTATGTCTATTAGCAGGTAGCTGGACAATAGACTTGCCTAGGAGGGTAGGGGGAGAATTATAATGTATTATAATGTATAATGTAAACAAATGTATTTCTTAGTTTGATTGGCTGTATCACAACCGGCTGTGATTGGTTACAATTTCAGTTTTATCCACCAGAAAAGACAAAACAAATAATACAACAAAAAATATTATTATTATTTTGTATCACGCCCGTGACTGGCCGGCGCACAACTGGCCCAGCGTTTCTCTCCCTCTAAAAACAGAAATAAATATTTTGGCCTTTATTCAGATTACAATCGTTCACTTTTTATTTTTATTTTTTACTAAATAACCTCACAAAATACCTTTATATATGATCAAGTTGATGACACAGTCATGTTAGCCTGGCACCTACATCAAGCTGAGTGACTCACTCATTCATGGCCTTAGATAAAGAATATATAAGGACCAACATTCTTTCTGATAAAGAAATGTTTTGGTTATCCTGACCTGGACAGCATGTAGAGTATTATAATAGCCAACTATGGGCTAATAGCAGGACAATATACCTTGACCAAAATCTCTCTATATACTGATACTTTGTGGATGGCGGCTCCGGAGTGGATGGGGGCTCCAGAGAGGATGGGGGCTCCAGAGTGGATGGGGGCTACAGAGTGGATGGCGGCTCCGGAGTGGATGGGGGCCCCAGAGTGGATGGCGGCTCCGGAGTGGATGGGGGCTCCAGAGTGGATGGGGGCTCCAGAGTGGATGGGGGCTCCAGAGTGGATGGGGGCTCCAGAGTGGATGGGGGCTCCAGAGTGGATGGGGGCTCCAGAGTGGATGGGGGCTCCAGAGTGGATGGGGCTCCAGAGTGGATGGGGGCTCCAGAGTGGATGGGGGCTCCAGAGTAGACAGAGTGGATGGGGGCTCCAGAGTGGATGGGGGCTCCAGAGTGGATGGGGGCTCCAGAGTGGATGGGGGCTCCAGAGTGGATGGGGGCTCCAGAGAGGATGGGGGCTCCAGAGTGGATGGGGGCTCCAGAGTGGATGGGGGCTCCAGAGAGGATGGGGGCTCCAGAGTGGATGGGGGCTACAGAGTGGATGGGGGCTCCAGAGTGGATGGGGGCTCCAGAGTGGATGGGGGCTCCAGAGTGGATGGGGGCTACAGAGAGGATGGCAGCTCCAGAGAGGATGGGGGCTACAGAGTGGATGGCGGCTCCAGAGTGGATGGGGGCCAGAGGAGAGTCCAGAGAGGATGGGGGCTCCAGAGTGGATGGGGGCAGAGAGGATGGGGGCTACAGAGAGGATGGGGGCTACAGAGAGGATGGGGGCTACAGAGTGGATGGGGGCTCCGGAGGGGATGGGGGCTCCAGGGTGGAGATACAGGTTTGATACCCGTGCCGGCCGCAACCGGGAGACCCATGAAGCGACTTTTGGTTTTAATTTCGAATCCTCGAATCCTCTATATGTAATTATGTGTCACGTCATATGTTTAGATATACTGAAGGTCTACCGTAGGCGACATGAGTCTCACTAATGTTGAGTAATGTGCTTTTAAAAGTGGTGTAGGTCTTATTTTTTTAATGAGCATGTTGAAGTTAGAAGCAAGAGGATTTGAAGCATCAGCCTACCCGTCGTGGTCAACTATTTCAGCACCATTTAGCCCTGCTCTGAGACAAGCATGGGGACTGGTCTTGATAAATCAATGAGATTTTTATTTTCACTGAATCTCCATTTCAAATCAAATCAAATCAAATTTTATTTGTCACATACACATGGTTAGCAGATGTTAATGCGAGTGTAGCGAAATGCTTGTGCTTCTAGTTCCGACAATGCAGTAATAACCAACAAGTAATCTAACTAACAATTCCAAAACTAATTTCTTATACACAGTGTAAGGGGATAAAGAATATGTACATAAGGATATATGAATGAGTGATGGTACAGAGCAGCATAGGCAAGATACAGTAGATGGTATCGAGTACAGTATATACATATGAGATGAGTATGTAAACAAAGTGGCATAGTTAAAGTGGCTAGTGATACATGTATTACATAAGGATGCAGTCGATGATATAGAGTACAGTATATACGTATGCATATGAGATGAATAATGTAGGGTAAGTAACATTATATAAGGTAGCATTGTTTAAAATGGCTAGTGATATATTTACATCATTTCCATCAATTCCCATTATTAAAGTGGCTGGAGTTGTGTCAGTGTGTTGGCAGCAGCCACTCAATGTTAGTGGTGGCTGTTTAACAGTCTGATGGCCTTGAGATAGAAGCTGTTTTTCAGTCTCTCGGTCCCAGCTTTGATGCACCTGTACTGACCTCGCCTTCTGGATGATAGCGGGGTGAACAGGCAGTGGCTCGGGTGGTTGATGTCCTTGATGATCTTTATGGCCTTCCTGTAACATCGGGTGGTGTAGGTGTCTGGAGGGCAGGTAGTTTGCCCCGGTGATGCGTTGTGCAGACCTCACTACCTCTGGAGAGCCTTACGGTTGAGGGCGGAGCAGTTGCCGTACCAGGCGGTGATACAGCCCGCCCGGATGCTCTC